>NC_034609.1:5368565-5376648 GCF_900095145.1 Mus pahari
AATGGTTCAGTAGTAGCTGTGGATAGAAGTCCAAGGATCTAGCAGTTGCTGAGTCCCACACAGCAAGAAGGCGAAAGAGCGTTGAAGATGTTGTATATTTTTCCATTGTGTATTTCTGGCTTCTATATCAAAACTCAGGTGTAGATTTGTCTGTTTTTTTTTCCAAGACAGGGTTTCTCTGTATAGCCCTGGCTGTCCCGGAACTCACTTTGTAGACCAGGCTAGCCTCGAACTCAGAAATCTGCCTGCCTCTGCTTCCCAAGTGCTGCCTTTAATCTGCTTGCATAGAGTGACCCTGAGATATTTTATATTAGTTAAGGCTGTAGTTGAGGCTGTTGTGAAAAGTATTGTTCCTCTTATTTCTTTCCCAGTCCACTTGTCATTTGTATACAGGCAGGCTACTGATTTTTATGAGTTGTGTATTCAGGTATACGATTTTCTGAAGGTGTATATCAGCTACCAGTTTCCTGGTAGAATTTTTAGGGTCACATATATAATACCATATCACCTGCAAATAAAGATACTTTAAGTTCTTCCTTTGCAATTTCTTTCTTTCTTGGTGTCCTTCAGTTGTCTTACTGCTTTAGCTAAAACTTCAAGTACTATATTGAATAGGTATGGAGAGAGTGGACTTCCTTGTTGCTACTTTTAGTGGAATTGCTTTCGGACTCTCTTTAAGTTGATATTGGCTATGGGCTTGCTGTTTAATAAACTTTATTATGTTGAGGTACACCCCTTTGATCCCTAATCTCTCCAGTACTTTTACCAAATAGCCTTTTCTTTTGATTTTGTCCAGCGCCCTTTCTGCATCTAATAAAACGATCATGTAGTGTAGCAGTACCCAATTAAGACTACTCAACTGATCCTGGTGGTGGTGGAGCTCCTCGCTACCTGTCACAATGTTCTCGGTTCCCGAATGAAAGACGCGTACATACACACTTTATATTTGATATGCCTAAAACAGCTCAATGGCTGAATCACTTCCTAAGTCCCACATGGCTAATCCACCCTCCCCCCTGATATTCCAGATTCATTACTTACTAAAGTCTATATTCCATCTTTGGTACCCTAGACCCAGTTGTGCAGACCTCTCAAGCTGCACTCCCATGGCTCCTACATGGTAGCTATGCTCTCTGCCCCGCATCTCTCAGGTGTGGTGTCTTGGTTCTCCTTCTCCCCACATAGCAGATCCCCGATCCCCATCTTCCTTCCTCTCTCTGTTCCTAGCCTGGAATCCCAAAAGTCCCGCCTCTGTCTCCCTGCTCAGCCATAAGCTGCCAGCAACTTTGTTTACCAATCAAACCCAACTAGGGACAGGGTTCCCTCAGAGTCTTACATGTGGAAGTGCAAGTGCAAATTCTCCTGCAATTTGGGGGACATAATACAAATAGCATTAGACCAAACCCACAACAATGCGATTTTATTGTCTTTTTAGTCTGTTTATATGATGGATTACATTTATTGATTTTCGTATATTGAAGAATCCTTCTATCTCTGGGATGAAGCCCATCTGATCATGGTGAGTGGCCTATTTGATGTGTTCTTGAATTAGGTTTACATGTATTTTACTGAGTATGTTTACATATATGTTCATAAAGGAAATTGGTCTGTAACTCTTTGTTGGGTCTTCATGTGATTTAGGTATCAAGATAACTGAAACCTCATAAAAAGAATTGGGCAGTGTTCCTGTGTTCCTTCTGTTTCTATTTTGTGAAATAATTTGAAGAATACTGGTGCTAATTCTTCTTTGAAAGTCTGGTAGAGAGCCGGGCATGGTGGCGCACGCCTTTAATCCCAGCACTCAGGAGGCAGAGGCAGGTGGATTTCTGAGTTCGAGGCCAGCCTGGTCTACAAAGTGAGTTCCAGGACAGCCAGGATATACAGAGAAACCCTGTCTCGAAAAACCAAAAAGAAAAAAAAAAAAAGAAAGTCTGGTAGAATTCTGTACTAAAACCATCTGGCCCAGGGCTATTTTTTTATTTTTTTATTTTTTTGATTGAGAGAATTTTAAATACTGTTTCTGTTTCACTGAGAATTATAGGTCTGCTTAAATTTAAAATAAGCAATTAATTGTTAATTGTTAAAAAGTGAGCTGAGGAAAATCAATAGGTGTATCTCTGGGAGTTCTAGGCCAGCTTTGTCTGTCTACATAGTAAGTTCCAGGGCAGCTAGGGCTATATAAGAGACATATCTCAAATAACCAAATATGAATAAAAACTTATCAGCAAATTTCATGTATACAGTATACAATTGAGGATTATTAACTTCCTCAATAACAATAACAATGGTGTACATTAGACGTCTAAAATTTATTCTTCTTAAATAACATAACCTTTGTACCTTGTCTTAGTCGGTCTTCTATTGTTATGAAGAGACACCATGAGCCACTGGACCTGACTTGAGCTTTTGAAAGCACAAGGCTAGTAACACCCCTCCTCCCAACAATGCCACAAGTCCTAAACCCTATCATGTAGCAGCACCACTCCCAGACAACCAAGCATTCAAATCTATGAGCTGAAGGGGACCATTCCTAGTCAAACTACTACATACCCTTTAACCAACATCCCTCCATTGAAGAAAAACAAAAAAATAAGCTGGGCCATAGTGGGACTTGCACTCAGGAGGCAGAGGGCAGGTGGATCTCTGATGTTTCAATACAAGGTTCTCTGTGTAAGCCGTGCTATCCTGGAACTCAGTATATAGACCAGGCTACCCTTGACCTCAGAGATGTACCTCCCAAGTACTGGGATTAAAATCAGTACTCATGAAGTAGCAGGCATGGGGCCAAGCTCACAATGAGAAACCAGCCCCACTCCATTTTAAGATCAGGAACCATTTTGCTATTTCTCTAAGTTGGGCTGCACCCTACCCGGTAACCTCAAGTTGCTCTGTGCCTGATGTTCTAGGGGAAATTTCCTTCACTGCTTCCTATTGCCTGGTCTCTCTGTAACCACAACTGCTTGCAAATGCCTCCCATCCTCACCCTGTGGTTTGGTCCTATAAAAAGGATAAGGAAAATGGGCTTGAACCTCGCCTTAGGGGGAGACAGACATTGGCCAGCTCTCACGTACAGAAATAAAGCTTGCTTTGATTTGGCCATAATTTGGGTGGTGGTCTTTCTCCTCGAATCTGTGGGATTAACAAAAACTTCTTGTAACTGTAACCTCCTCAGGACCTGCAGTTGAGCATACACCCACCTAAGCCCCACCAGACAATTAAAAACCATACAAATCACTAAAACAATTAATACTGGTCCAACTGTTATAACCCAAATTTAATTTTATAGTTTTGCCCAAAGCCC
Organism: Mus pahari; assembly: GCF_900095145.1. Lineage (NCBI taxonomy): Eukaryota > Metazoa > Chordata > Mammalia > Rodentia > Muridae > Mus > Mus pahari. The sequence goes on from NC_034609.1 coordinate 5,371,867, forward strand.
AGTCCATATAGATCAACTCTAGCAATGTGTTAAACATACATAACCCCGGAACCTAGGTCACTAGGTTCCAAGCATTTTGGTTCAGATGAGGCCATCCTGTCCTACACAGCACAATATGACCTGTTATAGAAGCTTGATTTTATATTCAAATCTTTTCAATTTTATTGCTTCGTTGTTTACATTGCACAAGACAGACCAGTCAGTGGTAAATCCAATGGGGGAAAGGGCTCCTGAGGCTCCACCCCTGTAATGGAGGGCCACCTGGGCAGGTAATGGAGGGCCACCTGGATGGGCAGTGTTACATTTTTTTCAGAGCTGTGGCCACATGCTCAAGGAAGCAGCTCTAGTAACTTCGAGAGGGTTATTTTTAAACAATGGAGGGAGCATGGAAACTACCTCTAGGTAGAAAGCGGCCCAAGGGTTAAGCCTGTGGGTCAGGCACCTGGCTAAGGGACCACCCTAGGGAGGAGGGTACACTTTTCCTTCCCAGAATTCCTGTGCTGTGGTACAGTCCCTAAGAGATGAGCTCCTTGAGATGTGGTTGGGTCTGTGCATAGAGTTTTAGAAGGGCAGAACTCCCCCATACCCTTCTCATTGTTTTTAAACACTAGACTGGAGCTGGACTCCCTGGCTCTCCCTGAAGCTCCTTCCCTGCCCTGTGGCTGCCTGGTAGTGGCGTCTCCAGGGCTTATCTTCTCCATTGTCCTCCATACACCGTCAAGATTTTACAGCTTCCTTGCCCCGGAGTTTTCTTTTAAACCTGAACACCCATTCAAGTCTCTCTTTAATTCTTTTCTTAATGAAAACTTTTCAAGGAGGCCTGAGTTCTCTGGTGTCATCTGATGGCTCTCTTGGGACACCCAATATTTTTAGTAACACATTCCCTCCTGCTTTTCTATAATTGGCAGAGAAAATGAACCCTATCCCAGTACCCTAGGCAGCAGGAAGGGTGGGACAGGCACCCCCAGGGGAACCCGGAGGGTGTCCTGAAACTAACTGAGGGAGATTGTTTACATGTATGACATTGTCAGATAATAAATTAAAAATACTACTTAAAGAGAAAGAAATTACGGTAATCGGTCATCTGGCAAATCGGTTAGATTTCACGGGACTGAGAATGAAAGCCAGGGAGTGGATGTCTGCAGTAGGTGGAGAAGTCCCTGGGATTCCCAGGAGTGGCCTGAGGACAGTGTACTGTGAGTGTGTCACCCTGAAGTTTGCTGAAAGGAGCAGAAGGCAGAGGCACTGTCACTAGGGTAGAGAGTGAGTGGTCAGAATGGGGGTGCAGATGTGGACAGAAGCCTCCAAAGAGGTGATACTGAAGGGAGGGTGGGTCCTAACACTGGCTTATGGGAGAAGAAGGGGAGATAGTTCATCTCAAAATATTTCTGACTGACTCACTATGCAAGTCCCAGCAATGGGGAGGCAGAGGCAAATGGATCTCTGAGTTTATTGTCATCTTGTCTTCACAGGGAGACCCTGTCACAAAAAACAAAAAAACAAAAAACAGATGAAATTATATAAAGTAACCAGGCCAACAAGGGCAAAGGTCACATATTCTTTCTTCAAACTGTCTATCTCTGAGTGCCTGTGGGAGTCAGGAAACCAGGAAAGGGACCTGGAGCCAGGGTTGCTTTAAGGAAAGTGGAGAGGACACAGGTGGCAGTGGGGGTGGGGGACACTGGAATGGAAAGGTTTGAGCATGGAGGAGGACTGGAAAATTTAAGGAGATGGGGGTGGGGGTTCCAAATGAAGGGTGTGTATAAAGGCCTCTGTGGAAATCTCCCCTCTTGTAACAGATAAATACATGAGAAGCTGAAGAAGTTGCCCACATTCCCAGCTAGGTGACGGATGCTGTTGCTGAAAGGCCTCGTGCCAGGAAACCCAAAGACCACCAAGGAGCCAATTCCAAAGCAATAGCATTAGGGTATCTTTAGTCAAGCTTGAGCTTGGGCCACACACCGTCTCTGATGCAGAATGGGAGGGGACCCCAAGTTTAGTTTCAGGCAAATATTTATAGAGGCAAGAAGGGGATGCAGATCTGGCCTGATATACATCTGATCAGGGGGCCATTGTGGCCTTCAACATAACTGGCTGGTGCTGGGAGCCAAACCATAAACTTAACTTCTGCTTTCTTCCTGATTGGTGGTTGTTAGGAAGTGAAGTGCCAGGAGCAGGCTTGTAACCTGGAGGTGCAGAGTTGTTGGGGAATAACCTGGAAACTGATGCTAGACACGGGTCTTGTTGGAGGGTAGCCTGGAAACTAGTGCTAGTTACTGGCCTGTTATTTAAGCTTGAGTTCAACCTTAGGTCAGGTTCTCTAAGATGGAGTCTGAACCCAAAAGATCTGGTCTCTCAGCCATGGGTCACTCATTCAGAAAGGTTCCACTCCCAGGGGTGGAACAGCTCTGTGGGAGTTTGTTGGGGAGGTCCCAGAGCGCCTCCAGCTCACTGACAATACAGGCTTTGTCAGGCCTCTCCGTTGCTTATCATAACCGTAACAGGAGACTCTGCTGCCACTGATCTCGGTTCAACCGTGGGGGACATCAAGCTGGAGCTGAGCGGGACACTTCCTCAGAGTGCTGGATCAGGGGCACAGTCCATGGGCGGGAACCTATAATCCTGGTTAACAACTCCTGGTGGGGAGGGTCCAAGGAGGGGGATGAAGATTAATATTGTTCTTTAACTAAATCAACATAGCATCAAGCTGCCTTTAGAATATGTACATTTTTATACTCCAAAGAAATGCTACTCTTCAGCTTCAGTCAGACAGGTCTCTCTGCAGGGAATGGCTCTGGATGCAGAGACTGGATGCAAAAGATGCCGAGAATAAGCAACCGTCCAGGGCTTGGCCGTAAACAAGACTCCACCCATACGACTTCTCTCTAAGGCTCATCGATTGCTAGGAAGAGGGAGTAGGAACTATGTAAGAGCCGAGCCGGAAGCCGGGGCCAAGGGCTGAGGAACGCCATCCATATGCTTAACACAACCTTTGCAATCACAAAATCACAATTTCCATTACACGGGACTGGGCCGGTCAGCGATCAGTGTTGGGAAAAGGAGAGGTTTGCTCTTAGCACCGGTTAGTGCTAAACTGCTAGGCTCTGAAAGATTCTGCGAGAAGATGAAGTCGCTGTCTTCAGTGTATACCCACTGCCGAGCCTACCAGGCCCCACTGGAGCGTTCCATACCCTCGGAAGGACAGATAACCCTGGGTAAAGAGACTGGGGGTAAGGGAGGGGTAGCCTGGGATAGTAGAGAAATGGGGGAGGGGGAGGAGAGATTGGTCAGTGTGCATTATGTGCACAGGTGAAGTCGTCAAAGAGCAAATTTAATTAATAAAGAACCTGTTGAACGAGAATCTCTTACAATTGTAAGAGGCATGGTAATGTGAGTGTATTCCAATTGTCCGAGGTCCTGAAGATTCAGTTTCGTCCACAAGAGGGCGCAGGCGGTTGTCTAACAATCACAGTGGCAGACTGATTGCCATGAAACCCTGTGGAAGAGGCTCCTAACTGAAGAGGTCAACCTAACTGAAGTCTCATCAATACTTGTGAATTTGTCCACGACAGCACAGATTCTCTTGGAAGGATACATAACTTGGATATGAGAGAAGAAACTGTGTTCACGTTTGGAACCTGTGACTGTAATATTTATTAAAAACACCTTGTAAAAATACCTTATAGGAAACAACATTTTGTGAACATCTTTAGACTTAAGTATGAATTTTAAGAAAGGGCTGTGAAGAACACAATATAAAGCAGTCATCATGGTGTTCTCAGGAAGCCTGATACTTCATATTAGTAACTTTCTTGTTGTTCTGTTTTACATTGTTTTGGATTGGCAGAGTTTTGGTTGGTTGGTTGGGTTTTTTTTTTTTTTTTTTATCATTTGCATGCAGTGTTAGGTTTTATTATAACGTTTTCAAACAAATGTTACTTCTGTTGTTCTTCCCTCTCCCTCCTCTCTAACCCCTTTCTCCTCCTGTCCCTCCATGTCCAGTAGCCTCCTTTTGGCCTTTGCAGCTGTCCCTTTGTCCTCCCTCCACTTCTTAATATCTGTCCTTTCGTGGTCTCCTTTATAGTTTCATACCTTATACTCAGACTCACACCCACATATATACATATATATACACACATACACATACATATACATAGGTGCATACACACACGTACATATGTAAGTGCATACATATGTATATACATATACATACACAATACATATGTGCATGCAAAGTGCAATATGCATACATATATATGTACATACATAAGTCCATACATACATACGTATGCACACATGTACACCTGAGTTTGGGCTTCTCTTATACAATACTTTCCAGATCTATTTTCCTGTGAATTTCATTTTTTTTTTACAGCTGAGTAAAAATTCCATTGTGTGTACATACTACATTTTTACTATCCATTTGTCTGTTGAGGGCATCTCAGTAGCTTCCATTCCCTTGCTAACTGTGACCAGAGAAGCAATGAGCGTGGATGAGCAGGTCTCTCTGATGTACAAGATTGAGTCCTTTGGGTATCTGCAGCTCACACGGGAGTTTTGTATTCTAGATTTTGAGACACTTCCATATTAATTTCCATAACTGATTTTCTTCATGTCCTTTGTGGTCTGCTGCTTCCCTTTCTCATTTTTATTTTTGTTTTTGTTTTCTAAGAAAGACGCTTTCCTTGTACAACCACTCTGGAAATCAGTCTGGTGGTTCCTCAGAAAATTGGACATAGTACTACCGGAGGACCCAGCAATACCTCTTCTGGGCATATACCC
>NC_034609.1:5378038-5386878 GCF_900095145.1 Mus pahari
TAGACCAGGCTGGCCTTGAACTCAGAAATCCACCTGCCTCTGCCTCCCAAGTGCTGGGATTAAAGGTGTGTGCCACCACCGCCCAGTTGGAAATGGACACTTTTAATCTCAGCACTCAGGAGGCAGAGGCAAGCAGATTTCCCTGAGTTCATGAATAGTTTGGTCTATGTAATAAGTCGCAGGCCAATAAGGGCTACACAGTAAGACCACATTTCAAAACAACAACAACAACAACAACAACAACAACAACAACCATCACCACCATCAACAACAAAAACCCAGCAACAATGCTTATATAGGAAAACTCAGGGTTTTGGAATAAGAGGACCAAAATGACTACCCCAAAATGAAACCTTGATCAATTGGAGTCTCTCAAAAATTAAGACCATCAATATATACCATTAAAAGAATCTAAGGGAAAAACACTACAGGGCGTATTTATAAGCCATTTAGTTGACAAAACAGTCATAACCTGCATGCCAGGCATGGGGACAATTAGGTCTCTGGGTTGAGGAACCATTGGACCATTGGTTGGTCTCTCATTAGGATGCAGGAAGCCACCAAAGCAGCTGCTGGTTGCAGGTGTTGGCTGCAGGTGTGCACCACCTTACATTGGTTGGCAGTGACCGCTCTATTTGTGGAATAGACTGTTGGAAACAAATCTAACTTGTGGAAAGATAGTGAGGGACCTTGTTGCAAGGAAAGCTAGCTAGAAACGTGGTTTGTCTAATCTTTTCATATTTGGTGTGTGTGTGTGTGTGTGTGTGTGTGTGTGTGCGCGCGCGCGCGCGTGTGTTTATTACATAAATGCCACAGTACACCTGTGGTGGTCAAAGGACAACTTTGGGTGGGAGGAGGGCAGGTTAGGTCCTGGGGATCAAACTTGGGTAGTCAGACTTGATTTATTCACTTGGCCTTTTTTATTATTTATTATTATTATCTATGCAGTTTCTGACGTCTATAGAAAGCATTCAAGAAAGAGGCAAGATTAGCAGTTAAGCAAGAACTGCCAAGGCTCCTTATTTTCTTCGTGATGGTTGACAGATGTTTGTTACTTATAGGATTGTTATAGTGATGAATATGGTGACTGTTGAGGCTTTTTTTCCCTCTATGCCTGGCCTCTTCTCTGTCTCTTCAAATGTCCCAGAGGGGACTATTGAAATATTTTTATTGGAGGTTTTCTGCCCCACTCTTTCCCATTTAGCTCCTGAGTAAACAACACAGAAACATCAGACTTTATTAACAAGCTACAAACCTAGACTGCGCAGGTTCTGAGACTATTAGAACCCAGCTGAGCTATTAATACCCAGATAAATGCCCCATGGCTTGCCAACTGAGGCCTGCTCGGCTGCATATGTGTCCTCAGTGCGGGCTTCTTTTGGCCACACCCTCATGATCCATTCGGTCTCATGTGGTCTTTACCTGAGAACCCTCACTCCATCTCAAGTCCCTCCTTCCTATCCTCTCTGTCCAGACACAGGGTCCAGCCTTTTATTAACCAATCAGGGATTGTTGGGGAGCATTTTTTACAGCACATTCCTTGATACAGTTCCTCGAAATCTGCACGGCCACCTGATTTGGCCAATCAGGTGGCCGTGCTGGTTTGGTAAGTGGTAAGAAACCATTATCACTTTTTAAACTAAGGGGCTGGTCAGAAGAGCTGACACTGAAACCCAGCAGGGGAAGAAGTGCTACCAACAGGCACTTTGGTCTTGGGGAGGGGAGCGTAACTACGTCCACTCAGACCTCTCACTCAAATTCAGGTAGATTTTAGCCAATGGAGACTCACCATTGAGGTACACTGGTTTAGAGTCCCTCAAAACTGAGACCCATTCAGGTCCAAGTGGACATAGTTATGTTCTCCTACCTAAGACCAAAGGGCCTGTTGGTAACCCAACTCCTTCCCTTGCCGGGTGTAGTGGCTATTCCTGGTTGTCAACTTGACTATATTTGAAATGAACTACAATCCAGAATTGGAAGGCTCACCAGAGAACCTAATTTGGAAGCTGGGAGATAGAAGTTTCTGATCTGGATCTTGGTATGGAGATCTTGAGACACAGTGGTGATTGAATCCAGAAGATTAAGACAGGGAGATCTCCGAGTCCAAGGTCATCTGGGATTAAAGGTGTGGTGGCACACACCTTTAATCTGGGCTACACCTTCTGCTGGGGACCATATAAAGACATTGGAAGAAGGGAGTCTGGCTCTTGCTCTTTTGCCTTCTTGCCATGTGGGACTCAGCAACTGCTAGACCCTTGGACTTCCATTCACAGCTACTACTGAACCATTGTTGGGAATTGAACTGCAGACTGTAAGTCATCAATAAATTCCTTTACTATATAGAGCATATCCGTAAGTTCTGTGACTCTAGAGAACCCTGACTAATACACCGGGTTTCAATGTCAGCTCTTCAGACTAGTCCCTTAGTTAGAAAACTGATAATGGTTTGTTACCATTGTGAGTGCATTACTGTTGTGTAAGGCTGTTAACTAGCCTACGCTAGTTCCCTTAATTTACCAAGCAGTCAGGAGGTGACTGAACTCTAACTCTCTTCTATTACTGCCCCAAGTGTGCTGTGAATGGGATCTCTACAATAACAGAGGGGACAGATCTAACTCTAAAGTGCATTTGTCCATGGAGACCCCTGATTCCATTCACACTGAAGTACCAACCACGTGACTCTCAGGATCTGACTGCATTTAGAGATAGTTCTGTTGTGGATTAAATTGTGCAATGTCTCCACAGGCTTATGTATTTGAATATTGGTGTCCCGCAGTGGTGGTGTTTGGAAGGTCATGGAAACTTTTAGACGGCAGGGAGGCCTGAGGAGTCAGTGTTTAATCTCTGGATCCTACAAAGTGGTAGAAGAGAAACCACTCCTGAGGGTTGCCCTCTGACCACCACATGAGTGCTAGTGCATATGCACACATGTACACATAAATACATATAGCCATAATTAAAAATTAACAAGGTAATTCCACTCTCAGTAGGAAGCTGTGGCCTGCTCAGTAACAAGCCAATCATCTGTATTCTTGGAATACTGTTTTAGCTAACTGGAGACTTCAACCCAGTGGTTCCTGGAAGACAGAAGTTATAGCCTGAAGAAGTGAAAACACAGTTCACTGTCAGTGAACAGTTTAGTAATACATGAGCAAGTGCAGAAAGACCAAAAACAATGATGGCGGTCAGCTGACGACGGGTTTTCATCATGTCCAGTCATGGTGTCTACAACATCTATCTACATCACTGTTTATCACTTTGTGTTTAGCTTTGTTTTGTTAGTTGGTGCCTGCTGTAGTAGTCGGGGTTGGACTTAGAATCATGAACATACTACATATCTTAGTTACTATTCTATTTCTCTGAAGAGACGCCATGACCGAGGCAACTTCCTCCAACAAGGTCACATCTCCTAATCCTTCCCAAACATTTCTACTCCCTAGTTACCAAGAATCAAACACATGAACCTCTGGGGACCTTTCTCATACAAACTATCCCATTAGATAACCAATTCTACCGCTGAGTTATGTCTTTAGCCTTTAAAGTAATATGAAAAGTTATATAAAACACCAGTGTTGGGCTAGAGAGATGGCTTAGTGGTTAAGAGCACTGACTGCTCTCTTCTGAAGATCCTGAGTTCAAATTCCAGCAACTACATGGTGGCTCACAACCGTCCATAATGAGATCTGATGTCCTCTTCTGGTGTTATCTGAAGACTGCTACAGTGTACTTACATATAATAATAAATACATCTTTTAAAAAAAGTGATAAAAAACCCACCACTGTTACCCTAGGACATGTCTCTTGATTACTATGCCATGTACTTGGCCAATGTACTGCTCCTGTCAGGGACCTGATTATTACACAAGTGATTGGAAGACAAGACCAACCAGAGTGGCTCTAAGAGAATAGAAAGAAATCGCAGCTTAATGTTCCTCTAACATGGGCTCAATGTTTCATTAAGCCAGTTAATGTGTTTGATCAGACTAGATTAGATAAACAGAATAATGATCACTGTCTATAACATAGTATACATGCATAGTCTTTTTGCAATTTATCTATATATTTCCATGTATGTATGTATGTATGTATGTATGTATGTATGTATGTATGTAATTTTCTGAGATAGGTTTTCTCTGTGTAGTCCTAGTTGTGACTCTCTCTGTAGACTAGGCTGGCCTCAAACTCAAAGAGCCTCCTGCCTCTACCTCCCAAGTGCTGGGATTAAAGGCATGAGCCACCACCCCCTGGCATACTTCTACAAAATATCTGAAAACACTAAAAATAACTAAACGGGAAAGGAGACAACATCCTGCTCGCAGAGAATGAAAGCTAGCTGAGTGCAATGGGGCCTGATTTGACATTCCAGCCCTGAGGAAGTTACAGCAAGCAGAGCATGTGTTAGCAGCTAGCCTGGGTGACAGTGCACCTGAGATGTCAAAGCGTTTAAACTCAGACTCCATCTTAGAGAACCTGATGTAAGTTTGAACTCAGGTAGACTAGCAGGCTGGTATCTAGCATTAGTTTCCAAGTTGCCCCCCCAACAGAACCTGAGCCTAGCTCTAGTCTCTAGGCTAATCCCCAACAAGAGCAGAGTTTCCAGGTTACACCCCCAACAAACCTGCACCCCCAGATTACAAGCTCACCCCTGCCTAATGACCACCAACGCAGAGGGGAGCAGAAGTTACATTTATGATGTGACTCCCAGCAGCAGCCAATTATGTTAAAGGCCACAGGAGCTTTCCAATCAGACGCTTGCACACATACTCCCTGCTTGCTGCTTACTATAAAGCCTTGCCCCATAGACATTTGGGGCTCCCCCACCACCAAAACCTTCTGGTGTGATGGTGGTGCATTGGGGTGTGTGTGGGGGGGGTGGCGGCGAGTTAGCTTGACTAGAATAGAGACCCTGCAGTGAGTTGAATCAGATTGGCTCCTCTGTGTGTTTTGGGGGATCACTAACATTTCCCTGGCACAACACACCCCGCTTCAAGAAATCCCTCAAAACAAAAATGAAAGCAAACACTTGCTTTAAACACTATGGATAGCTGGGCATGGTGGCACACACCTTTAATTCCAGCACGAGAGAGGTAGAGGCAGGTGGCTCTGTGAGTTTGAGGCCAATCTGGCCTTCATAGTGAGTTCCAGGCCAGCCAGGGCTACATAGAAAGACATTGCCTCAAAAAGAAGAAAACAAAAATCCAGACTTCAATGCACAATTATAGGAGTATTTCTGTATCCAATTACTTGGTGGTTGAATACAATGCTATATACATACATATTTATGAATATATATGTACATATGCATATGCATATACTTGTATATATGTGTATATATCAGAGACACACTCATGATACCTTTATAGAATTCAATTAACATTCTCACAGTAGAAATGTATAGAATGCAGATGAAAAATACTTTTTGCAGCTTATTGACTGATGCCTTCTATGGATTGAACAGCGTCATTTCTGCTTTTGTTCAGTTCTTGAATACAGAATGATGCTTTGACATCCAAACCTTTGTAAGATCATACAGCTTTATAAAATAAGGGATAAAAGCAAGACAGCGTTACGTAAGAGAAAAATAATTCTCTCATTGTTGCTTATCTCTGCAACGCAGTCTTAGCTACCTCTAAAGAGTCTTAGTAAATTTGTAGGGGATATTTTTGTTGTTGTTCCTGTTGTTTGGTATGATTTTTTAAAAAGGTTTACTTATGTATGTATTTGTCTTGCCTACATGTATGTGCATAGACAGACCACCTGTATGCCTGGTGTTTGAGGAGATGAGGCTCCGGGTCCCCTGGAACCAGAGTTATGGATGGTTTCCAGACACTATGTGGGTGCTGGGATCCCAACTCAGGGCCTCTGCAAAATCAAGTGCTTAACCCCTGAGCTGACCTCCAGACCATGCTCGTTTGTTAAAGAGCAGTGAACTACTGAGTCCCCTGCTTCCTGCTTCTAGTGCTGAGACCGCAGACAAGTGCCACCCCGTCTATCTCAAGGTATGCATGCTTTAACTTATATTTGCAATTACATTTGTAAAAACAAAAAAATTTCTTAATGGCATAAAACAAAAACAAAAACCAAACCCCTAGGCTTGAAAGTAAACTAGTTCTTGAGTTTTTGTCAACAATTAAACATGCTTGTTCTCCAGAAATAATTTAGATGACACCACAGTGAAAAAAAGAGGAATTTTTCTGGCTCTAAGTATTTGAGTAACATAAATATTTTAGAGAGTCTGGTGCTGAGAAGGCTTGGAAAAATCTGCTCTACAGGTAACTGTCTCATGAGTTAAATTATTAATCCAGTGTTTAATATGTCTTATCCGTGCACAGCAGTGGTCTGGCCTTCCTAACACAACTTTTTTTTTCTTTCGTGTTTTAAAGCTGCAGAATGGATCCAGCTCCCTAAATTCATGGTCTGCCACTAAGCCACATCTCCAGCTCTTCAGGCCTTAGATAATTCAGCATAGTAACATTCTTGCAAATTAGAACGCCTTCCATCTACAAAAGCAGTCGTTTGTGAAAGGGTATGGAGAAAGCATACAAAAATATTCATAACTGCTTTGAAGCCTCACAGCAAGATTTAAACTACTTTATGTGTGTGGGTGTTTCGCTCGCATGTCTGTGCCACCATGCCGTGCCTTCAGAGGGTCAGAAGAGGCTCTTAGATCCCCCAGGACAGGAGTTACAGATGGCTGTGGGTTGCTATGTAAACGCTGGGACTCGAACCCCAGTCTTCTGGGAAAAGAACCAGTGCTCTTAATTACTGAGCCATCGCTGCAGCCCCAAGGAAAAAGGGTTTTGAGACAGGGTTTCAGTGAAGTGTGGGTTGGCCTTGAATGCTTGATGCTTCTGCCTCTACCTCGAGTGCCAAGCTAACGTTTGTGCTACTATGCCCAGTTGCCCATTTATGCAGAGCTGGTGAGCAAACCCAAGGGTTGCACGCCCTCAGTAAGCACTCTACCAGGTGTGGTGGTTTGAATATGCCTGGCCCATGGGAAGTGGCACTGTTAGGAGGTGTGGTCTTGTTGGAGGAAATGAGTCATTGTGGTGGCTGGCTTTGATGTCCTATGCTTAAGCTCCACCTAGGGCAGAAGAGAGCCTCCTACTGGCTGCCTTCTGATCAAGAGGCAGAACTTTCAGTTCCTCCAGAACCAAGTCGGCCTACAGGCTGCCATGTTCCTGCCATGATGATAAAGGACAGAACCTCTGAACTGTAAGCCAGCCCCAACTAAATGCTGTCCCTTATAAGAGTTGCTATGGTCATGGTGTGTCTTTGCAACAATGAAACTCTGTCTTATAAGTTAAATCATAAAGACACCCTAAGAGGCAGCTTTAAAGACAGATTTTTTTTTTTTTTTTTTTGGCTTCTGGATTAACCATATACCATTGTGTCTGAAATCTAAAACTACGTTCATTTTTCACAAAACACCCTCTAACTTTTTCACCTGTTTCCCATGATTTGAGAGTTCAGGTGCATCTCAAGGATTTTGGCTTTCTTTGGTAGTTTTGTTACAGAACACTCAAGGTTGTGATCGTCTCTGGGCTACCCGTAATATGTACAATTATATTCAGATACCCAGGAATAGGATGAGCCGTGTGTCTCCTAACTTCTCTTGCATCACCATGCATGCCTAGTGCTAAAGGAAGTCAGAAGAAGGCGTCTGGGTCCCTGGACCTGGAGATACGGATGGCTGAGATCCACCATGAAACCCTGGTCTCAACAGGAGCAACACGTGCTCTATCCAGTGAGCCATCTATCTCTCTGATTCTCTATGTGTCATGTTTCAAAGGGAATACATACGCAATGGCCTTGTTTTAGAATGTGTGTGGGTGTTTCACCTGCATGCATGTCTGTGCACAGGTCTGCAGTGAGTGCCCAGAGGCCAGCAGAGGAGCCAGACTCTTGGAACCAGAATTACGGATGCCTGTGAGCTGCGATGTTGATGCTTGAACTGAAATCCAGTCTTTCCTTACGAGCAGCCAGTGCTTTAAATCACTGAACCATCTCCAACCCCTGTACGTGTTTACTTGACACTTGTTGCTTGCTCAAAAAAAAAGAGAAAGTACATTAGAAGAGAGAAAAAATAACGCAGCTCACTCAGCAAACTCAAACAATCTTTTTTTATTTAAAAATCCACCTCAAAATTCAGTTCTGGGTTTTAGTTTTTGTTTAAAAAGAAGCAAACATTTAAAAGCATCTAATGTTACTATTCTACACTTCATCTAGTTATGAACACAGCTTTCAAACTGACTGGAAAAGCCAGGGGATTAGGCACAGCACTGTGGCCAGTGGGCCAGGAAGCAGGGTGCATTGTGTACTCAGGCAACAGGTAGGTAAGAGGTCTGAACGGGGAGAGACAAGCCTCAGTTGCAGACATTCTGTTCTCTGTGTCCCCTCCCCAGGCCACCAGTGAGCCTCAGATCAATGCAGAGACATTGTCCTTACTGTGTGAACAACGGAAAATGCTAGCTGCTTCTCAAGGTGTGTGGCAGAACTGCAGTGACACTAATTCAGAGCCAACGTCCATGCCAGACGATGGCGCGTGACAGGTGAGACTCACAGACCTGGCTGGGTGGTGGTCATGACTACAGTGACAACAGTGACTACAGCGTTTCACAGCAGCAAGGCTCCAACAGTTGGGGCACTGGGGCAGTGAGTATAAATCACAGTACAAAAGTCTTAATTCATTTACTCACAAAAGCAATAGGTGCTTGCTACGTACAAGAATCACTTAAAATGTCATTTCTTTTTTAAAAATGCAGATATAAAACATTAATTGCATAGGGATTTAAATATAAGGCCAAGAAGATATTACGTAAAAGAAAGAAAACCCTAGG
>NC_034609.1:5387043-5389474 GCF_900095145.1 Mus pahari
GAGAGAGAGAGAGAGAGAGAGAGAGAGAGAGAGAGAGAGAGAGAGAGAGAGAGAGCTCTAAGAGTAGTAATCTTGAATTCCTGCCTAATTCTTTCAAAATCACAGTATGTTGCTGCAACTGACAGTGAATGTCAATTAATTCTAAACCAAGATTAGGACTAACGGACACCTAACTGAAGCACTTTGTCTGACCCAATCACTGTATTAGCACATGAGCGCCCTGTACGTACCTGATTAGTCAGTCATATGATCTGCCTTTTGCAAATAATGTTTAATATACATAAACAGGAGTAAGAACAGGCCAACAGTCCGTGCTGTGGATGATTTGGGGGCTCACTAGTGTAACTAAGAGGCAGTCTTTGAAAGGTGCAAGATCCTACCCAGCAGAACCTTCACACAATGAACCCAAAACACTGTCATTAACAAAAAAATAACAAAGTCCTACAGTTAAAACCTACACGAGTCAGAGAGCTAGGTCTTGACCTGGTATATACATTATCCCCGGAATTTTTGGAAAACAACGAAGGACAAGTCCAACTATGTTCTACAGCTTAAGCTAATGGCTACCACCTTCAAGAGAAAAGTGAATCTGTCATCTTCTTGTTTTAAAGGTGTTAGCCCTGTAGCTTCAACGGGGAATTTCCAGAATTAAAAGTCGCTCAGTTCACTTAGTATTGTTATAAAGAGTAGTGTGAGGAGGCTAAAAGACCTCCCGAGGAAAGTCTGTTAAGGTAGATCGGGAAGACCAAAACCAAGGTTTTAAATGAAAAGTGCATCAGTATAGTAATACTACAGGTGTGTTAACTAGGGACCGAAGCTTCTCTGTGAACTCTAAAACACTATTTCCCCAACTTATTTACATGTTACAAATTCAATACCACACAGCACCATTCACAACGTAATTTGCTTGAACATGTATGAGAGGTCCTTTTCTCTGCCCCTGCTGGCTTGAGGCTCCACTGAGTGAGCAGGAACATCTCCACTTGGCATCTCACTTTCCACTCTGATCTCGTCTGTCGGCAGAGGCGACGGCATGTCTTCACTTCACATTCTTGGTGGGTGTCTCGGACTCTGTGGACTGCCTCCCATCCGTCCAAGCTTCTCTGGTACTCTTTAGGGCTAGAGTCTTCTGTTGGTCCACCACGACGTAATCCACCCTCTCGTCTGCCATGCTGCTGCCAGAACCACTGTTCTTTTGCTAAAAACACAAGGAAATACCCCCAAGGGGCCATTTGTGAGGGTGGTTCTGAGTGAAACCCAAGATTTGATATTGCTACATATGCAGGGTATGGTGGTGCACATCTTTCATGCCAGCACTTGGGAGGCATAGGTGGATCTCTATATTAGAGTTCAAGGCCAGCCTGCTTTATGTAGAGTTCCGAATCAGCAAGGGTTACATAACAAAATCTTGCCTCAAAACAAACAAACAAACAAACAAACAAATGTAGACAGATAGACATATGTAATCCTGGAATTACACATACACAAACTGGCATTCCCTCAGTATGTCTGCCCACTCTCTAACTTGACACTGATTTCTTTTAATTTTAAAATTATACAGAACTATTCAAACTAATAATACTGCTATCACAGATGGCAATCATAGACAATCTAGCTCATCTAACACAGAGAGCCAGACTCTCTTTAGCTTATGTTTGAGGTTTTTGGGGGGGCTGGAGAGATAGCTCAGAGTTTAAGAGCATTGATTACTCTTCCTGACGTCCCAAGTTCAATTCCCAGCAACCATATTGGCTCACAACTCTCTGAAATGGGATATGATGTCCTTTTCTGGTGTGGCTGAAGAGAGCAACAGCGCACACACATATATAAATTAGTTTTTTTTTTAAAAAAATAAACCCTTAATTTTGGCAAAGTTATATTTGCAGGAAAGTAAACTACAAAGATGCCCCCTCTTCTCTTAATGTGCAACTACATACACAGTAACTGAAAGCTGTCCCCTTCTCTATTTTTTTAAAGATTTATTTATTTTATGTATATGAGTACACTGTAGCTCATCTTCAGACACACCAGAAGAGGGCATTGGATCCCATTACAGATATGGTTGTGAGCCACCATGTGGTTTCTGGGAATTGAACTCAGGATCTCTGGAAGAGCAGTCTGTGCTCTTAAACACTGAGCCATCTTTCTAGCCCAAAATGTGTAGCCCAGGATGGCCTCAAACTCGTGATCCTCCTGCCTCTGCCTCCTTCAGCAAATCCTACTGGCCTGTGCCACCACAATCAGGCCCTCTTTTCTTTTCTTTTCTTTTCTTTTCTTTTCTTTTCTTTTCTTTTCTTTTCTTTTCTTTTCTTTTTTCTTTTTCCTTTTTTTTGTTTTTTCAAGACAGGGTTTCTCTGTATAGCCCTGGCTGTCCTGGAACTCACTTTGTAGACCAGGCTGGCCTCGAACTCAGAAATCCACCTGCCTTTGC
>NC_034609.1:5389539-5428757 GCF_900095145.1 Mus pahari
GGGGGGGGGGGGGGGGAGGGGCAGGTAAGGTGGGATGCTGAAAACCAGGCTCCTGGTAGGCTTGAAGGAAGCTGGCATGAGCCCAGAGCAGGAATCTCAACCGGCCGCCGGGGGAATTAGAGATGCTCGGTGGAGGAAATCCAGATCCTCCAAGTTCAACCATGAATTTGTAACAAAAATGTATAAACACACAAGGAGACGAACCATAAGGGGGTGGGCTAACAGAAACAGTGCACACAAATTCCGGCCTCCAAGGACTTCAAATTCTGAAATTACTGTATTGGCATTATGAAGTGTGTGAACAGTGTTAAAGGATAAGCCAGAAAAGGCCTTAAACATATAAGTAACACAAAAAGATTAATGCCAGTTAAAGTAAACCAAACAGCATTTCACCCCAGAGATAAATACAAAATAACAACAAAAAGACCAAACCAAAACAACAAAACAAAAAACTCCAACAAAAAGAAAGGAGAATTGGGAAATCTGGTGATAGAGCCAAAAACTATCCAAAATTAAACAGATACATAGATCATAGATACATAGATCATAGAACAGAAAACTGCAAAGATATAGAAATAGTAGGCATACTGTATGTGTACCTGGCAGGTGATAAAAAGGTAATCAAAAGAAGCAGAAAAGCCATGTGTACAGCCATGGCATGTGTGTTGGTGTGCACGTGTACATGTGTGTGCATATGTGTGCATGTGTGCATAAGTATGTGTGTACGTGTGTGTATCAGTATGATATGTATGTGTGCATACATGTTCACATGAGTGTGTAAGTATGTGGATGTGTCTGTGTAGTATGTCTCTGTGTGTGTCTGTGTGTATGAGTATGTGTATATGTGTGTGAATAGCACAACTTCCAATCAGATTAGTGAAAAGACATCTACGTCTACACACACTCTTATGAAACTGTAAATTCGACAGGAAACATCTGAAAAGCAGCCAGAAGACAGATAGGAAGTGTTCAAAGGGTACATTTGACAGGTCCCCATGGGGTAAAGAGGCTCAGTTAAGAACTGACTCAGTAGCTCATAACCCTGATAGCATGACAGTGGCCTTTTCCAACACGGTAAACAGTCTTTCTTATTCTGGTGGAAGACCACATCACATTAACATGACTGCGGTGAGCTTTTCTCCGTGCGAATAATGACATCTTCTGTAAGCAAATCTTTCAACTTTTTTCAACCTTATTTTCAGAATTCAAATTATTGAAAATTATGTAATTATGTCACAGGACTAAAAAAAATAATAATAATAAAAAAGAGAACTGCAATCTCAACAAAACCTGTTTCTAAAATAAAGAGACTTCAGTTATACACAACCTGAAAAGAATTCACTACCAAAAGACCTTCATATTACAGGGACTTCAAAAGACACTGTTGAAAATCTGAGTCTAAGAGAGAATGATAAGTTAAAGAAAATTTAAGAAAATAGGACTTAAATAACAGAGTAAGTCCGGTGATGCACGGGCTGGAAGGAGGGCTGGAGGTGGGGGTGGGGGTGGGGTAAGGCTGTACACTGCTCTTACAGAGGAACTGAACTGGTTCTAGAACTCGTGTGGCTCACAACCACCTGTCACTCTAGCTCCTGGGAGCTAGTGCCCTCCTTTTCCAGTCTCTGAGGGACATTGCACTCATGTGCATATACCCACATATATGTTAAATATTAAAAAAAAAGCACCAAAACCAAAGAATTATAAAGAAACTGTGTAATTGGTAGGTTTAATAGAAATTAAAATTTAAGACAAAACAGCATATGACTTGAGCCATGAGCCATGTTCTTTTCTTCCTTTTTACAGATAAATTTTCTGTCTCCCCTGTGCCTGGATTAAAGGTATGGCCCCCACTCATCCAAACCATACTTTCTTCATTCTAAAGACAGCAAAAGCCCTGACCGTGACAAGTAGAAACTGTAAAGCTGACTGACCTCGACAGAGGGAGAAACATATCTACCAACTTCATGCTTCTGTTGCTTATGACTTAGTTTCCTAAGTCACAGTCACTAAACTTAAATAATCAGGCCCCCGACTTTCCCCAAAGAACATGGTCCCTCAAAGTGTGCTTGACCTATCTAGAGAACACGGGCTCACTTACCTTCCGTGGTGGCGTGGACTTCCCAGAATCTAGGTCTAAATCCAGGTATTCGACTTGTTTGTCTCCTTTGGGTTTATTCATCGGGCTGCTCGCCCCATCAAGGCTGCCGCCGCCAAAGAGATTCTGAAAAACAGAACAGCGAAGAGTGGGCAGACACTCCGGAGAAGCCCTCTTCTCCCACCCCTTCTTCTTCCCCCGGGGGATGGGGAGGGTCACTACCTTGTCCAAAATTGGTCTTGGACTCCTGGGCTCTGAAGTTAAATTTAGTTAAACTAATACTCAGCCCGGGGAGAGCCTGGCGGTTTATGGCTGCAGTGGGAGGCAGCCCTATTTCTCAGTGCTGTAGCCACTGGTAACTACTGTCCCTTGCTCAAGTAAATAACTTTACTCATGTTTGCACAGGTTAAGTAACCCTTCCCAGAAGCAAACTTCGAGGCTCTGGAAGAAAATGGTCCCCCGCATTGGCACACTGGGAGAGGCACCATTAGGAGGTGTGGCCTTGTTGGAATGGGTGTGTCACTTGAGGTCTCTTTCAGGTCTCAGAAACTCAAGTCTGCCTCTGGCTCAGACATTCACTTCTGTCGCTTGCCCACTCAGAAGCAGAGTGCTCAGCTCCTTCTCAGGCACCGTGCCTGCCTGGACGCTGCCATGCTTCCCACCATGGCGATAATGGACTAAATCTCTGAACTATAAACCAGCCCCAATGGAATGTTTTCCTTTATATGAGTTGCCATGGTTATGGTGTCTCTTCACAGCAATAGAAACCCTAACCAAGATACACACACACACACACACACACACACACACACACACACACACACACTCACAGAGAGAGAGAGAGAGAGAGAGAGAGAGAATTATGAAAAGAGTAATAATAAAAAAGTCTTAGACACCCAGTCACAGACAGCTGCAAAAGCTCTAACAAACATTCTTAAAAACATGAAGGTCTGGGTGTGAAGGCGCACTTGTAATTCCAATACCCGGAAGCCGATGAAGGAGAATTACAAGTTCAAGACTGTCCTAGGCTGGAGCCACTGTCACCGAGCCTAGGCCATGCTGCTTCTGCTCGCCCATCGTCCCCCATCGTGCACTAGCGGTCTCAAAAGATTCAAAGTCCAAGATGGCAACCCTCAAGGACCAGCTGATTGTGAATCTTCTTAAGGAAGAACAGGTCCCCCAGAACAAGATTACAGTTGTTGGGGTTCGTGCTGTTGGCATGGCTTGTGCCATCAGTATCTTAACGAAGGACTTGGTGGATGAGCTTGCCCTTGTTGATGCCATGGAAGACAAGCTAAAGGGAGATGATGGATCCCCAGCATGGCAGCCTCTTCCTTAGAACAACCAAAACTGTCTCCAGCAAAGACAACTGTGTGACTGCAAACTCCAAGCTGGTCATCACAGTGGGGCTGTCAGCAAAAGGGAGAGAGCCGACTCAATCTGATCCAGCGAAACGTGAACATCTTCAAGTTCATCATTCCGAACATTGTGAAGTATAGTCCACACTACAAGCTGCTTATTGTCTCAAATCCAGTGGATATCTTGACCTACGTGGCTTGGAAAATCAGTGGCTTTTCCAAAAGCTGAGATATTGGAAGTGGTTCCAATCTGGATTCAGCCAGGTTCTGTTACCTGATGGGAGGAAGGCTGGGGTTCACCCGCTGAGCTGTCACGGCTGGGTCCTGGGAGAACGTGGCGACTCCATTGTGCCTGTGTGGAGTGGTGTGAATGTGGCTGGCGTCTCCCTAGAGTCTCTCAACTCAGAACTGGGCACTGATGCAGACTGTTTTAAGGAGCAGTGGAAGGAGGTTCACAAGCAGGTGGTGAATGGTGCGTACACAGTGATCAAGCTGAGAGGTTACACATCCTGGGCCACTGGCCTCTCTGTGGCAGACTCGGCTGACAGCATAATGAAGAACCTGAGGCGGGTGCATCCCACTTTCACCATGATTAAGGGTCTCTATGGAATCAATGATGATGTCTTCCCCGAGTATCCTGGGACAAAATGGAATCTCGGATGTTGTGTAGGTGACACTGACTCCTGAGGAAGAGGCCCGCCTGGGGAATCCAGAAGGAGCTGCAGCTCTAAAGTCTTCCCACTGTCCTAGCACTTCCCAGTGTCCTAGCACTTCACTGTCCAGGCTGCAGCAGGGTTTCTAGGCAGACCACACCCTTCTCATCTGAGCTGTGGTCGGTACAGTGGAGTTGAGGTGGTGTGGGGAAACATCTCAGATCCCACAGCTCTGCCCTGCTGCCATGTGGTACTTGTGTAGCGGTAACCTGGTTAGTGTGACAGTCCCACTGTCTCTGAGGCACACTGCCAACTGTGCAGGCTTCGATTACCCTGTGAGCCTGCTGCATTGTTGTCCTGTGCACCCTCACCAAACATGCCTAGGCCAGTGAGTTCCCAATTAGTTATAACCTGGCTCCAGTGTGTAAGTCCATTATGCATATCTTGTACAGAAATGTTCTACAGGATATTTTATGTATTATATGTATCTGTAGTGTACATTGCAATATTATGTGAAATGTAAGATCTGCATATGGGTGATGGAACCAGCCACTCAAGTGTCATGCCAATGAAAACACCAAATAAAGCTTGAACAGTGAAAAAGGACTGTCCTAGGCTAACAACTGCAACTTCATATCCCAAAACAAAGCTAAACAAAAGAAAACCATATATGTATGTACCCAGTTACATTATTATAGTGAAGGGTCCTCATACCTCTTGCTTTCAAAGGGAAGGGGGAGGGGAAAGAATATGACCAATATGTATACACACACACACACACACACACACACACACACACACACACACATATATATATATATATATATATATATATATATATATATATATACATATATGTATGTATGTATGTTTATTTATTTATTTTGTTTTTTTGAGACAGGGTTTCTCTGTGTAGCCCTAGCTGTCCTGGAACTCACTCTGTAGACCAGGCTGGCCTCGAACTCGGAAATCTGCCTGCCTCTGCCTCCCAAGTTCTGGGTTCAAAGGTGTGTGCTACCACTGCCCAGCCAAAATATATTGTATTAAAAATTTAATAAAGGGGCTGGAGAGATGGCTCAGCAGTTAAGAGCACTGACTGTTCTTCTGAAGGTCCTGANTTCAAATCCCAGCAACCACAAGGTGGCTCACAACCATCCATAATGAAATCTGATGCTCTCTTCTGGAGTGTCTGAAGACAGCTACAGTGTACTTACACACAATAATAAAGAAATCTTAAAAAAAATTTAATAAAGAATTAAAGATCCACATTTAACTTTTAGGTATTTAGAGAAGAATGAGTTCAGAGTACATTAACTAAAAGGTGTGGATCATGACTGCAGTCTTTCTAACTTCTCTGCTTTCTCTTTGTCTGATGCCATTCTTCCTCAGAGAAACATATGATAAAACTCTCTAGAATCATGTAACAAAGCCAGGAAGATAGAGGGCAGCACTAGCAAGTGAGAACAAGCAAGCTTGGCGGAGAGAAACAGAAACAAACTTTGGCAAGAACTTTCAGACCAATGGCACAGCTCACAAGAATTCACAAGCATCCGGATGCCCAGTTAAAATGGCTGGCACCCCTCCCCCCTTCCCTAGGTTATGCGAAAGGACCCCTGAAGTGTGCAATAACAATCTTTTTGTCCTCTGAAGGACACCATCTTTCACTCTCAGCTTGGGGTGAGGGCAACACTCTGTGTCTAAAGGTGACCAATGCAAACACACCCATGCCCTACCTTGCGCTGGCTGGGACAGTTTTACAATATTATAAAGTCATAAAAGCAAGGCATAAATCCCTAGGACCCAGCACAGTTAACTCCAGCCAGCTGTTCCTCAAGAGAATTTGTCAGCACTCCTAACTGAATTCTGTCTAATTTACCAGCAGAACTGGACTTCTTTTTCATCTTAAAGTAGGGCTGAAACCCAGCTTTTAGACTCTACAGTAGCCTGTCACCCATTGTTTTCCCCACACAGTTTTTAGAGAAACTCTAAGATTCAGAGACTTGCTCTAGATATTCTGTATATCAAGTGAAAAAACAAACAATAGTGCTAGGTTTTCTAAACTTCTTATATATAGAAAACCGAGCGGTGCTTCTGTTGTTCCCTAGGAACAGTTATGGCAGAAGCGCTGGACCATGGCTAAAATGTAGGCCACCTAGTTAGAGTTCACTTGGTAGATATGTGACTTGACCTCTACACACAAATCAGATGTGTTATGAATCTGTCCTAGCTTTTCTAAGACTATTAATTTTGTTTACATTTGGATGATTTAATACATCCAAGAGCATGTTAGCCCTGCGAACTTCCATGGCGTTCCATCAACACACTGTTCCCTGAGTGAAGAGTTCTGAGGAAGCTTGCATGACAATCTAATGCAGGGCTGTGAGGGTGGAGCCATGGTAGCATGGGAAGCTGCAGAGGGCCCAGGTGGCTTTTCAGCTGTTCCTGGCACACAGCAGAAGTTACCCCATGACCTGGGTAGAGGTGCTACAGCGAACCATCTGCAGTGTGCTGGAAGCATGCGCGGTAAGAGCAGCACGTGCTCGCACTGCTAAGCCACCTCTCCAGCCCCAGTGTCGGCCAGTTTTGCTTATTTGGAATTTTGAAAATTCATCACCTCATATTTCTTTGAACATATCAAGCAAGCCAAAGTATTTTCCTGCTTTAACGTCAGAAGGTACACACAATTCTTAATCTCGTTTCCTCAGTTTGACCTCTGAATGTAATGTCTTTTTAGTCTTCCCTTTTGTTTAACTGGAAGATTATCAGAGTCCTGTATATGACAATTCCTCCCGAAGCCTGTCGTAGCCTGAGCTGGAGGGATTCACTGTAACACAGTGTCAGTGGATATTCTAGACAAATATTACAAAAGCAGAGACTATAATCATGGAGTTTAGCTGGGGAACGACTGTAAATCCATGAGAGTAGATGTAAAATGTCCTTCAGAGAGTTCCAGTGCAAGGGCCTGATGGGCACAATGGCACTCCTGAGACACTGAATTCTTCAAGAATTATTTATGTCACCAGGGTCTTGTCCTGAAGAGGACTTGGGCTCCTTGTCTCCCTTCACTACAGGTCATAAGACCAGTAGCTTTGCTGTGCCACAACCACGTGTCACCACAGGCCACCAAGTGACAACATGGAGCAATCACAGACACTCCTAACACTCCAAGTCAAGTAAACCTTCGCTCTCTTTATAAGTTGATTTTCTCAGGAACTTGTTACAGCTATGGAAAGCTGTAATGAAAAAAACCTTCATTTTTTTTTTCATTGATTTACAACTGTACAAACAACAATTTCATCACAGCTGGTATTAAGACTTTGACAGTACTTAAGAAAGCATCACTTAAAAAATGATTTCAGGGTTTTTTCAAGTATAGGAGGAAAGACGTGCGGGTAAATGCGTACAGATAGATAGAACAGGTTAAGCTGAACTCCTTCCAGAGGGCAGCTCCGGTAGAGAAATGAACAAGAGGCCTGCACGTACCGGATCTTCGCCGGACAGATTTGGGTTCATGGGGACATAGTTCTCTTCACTGTCATGGGAGTCGCTGCTCGATGTCGTACTGTGCACAGAATCAGGCCGAGGGGACATGGGAAACCTAGAGGAGCTAGAGAAAGTGACATCATGAACCCCAGGGGACAGGTGCCAAATCCCCCCATACACCCATATAAAAGGAATCTCGAACACGCCCTTTCTGCAATAGTCATTAGTTTACGGTTACACATCCAGCACTTTTATTATGACGAATGAAGATGCTCTTGACTTTGGGGCTTCTCTAGACTCTTTTTCAACCCGTCTCTCTTGAAATAAACAATTTTCACTGTCTTGCCACTCCGGCTCTGTGTTTTCGGTAGAACACTTACTCCCGAGCGAAGCTCCTAGTGATGGGGGATCTGACTGGGGCTTGCAGCTCTTCCCATTCTGACAGAGGTTTTATTTCTAAAGGTGCCGGCTTGACTGAAAAGAAAGGGAAGGAAGGTGTGAGTGCACAGAACTTCACAAAATAAACAAGGCCCCCTCAATGTCGCAATTCGCACTTGGTAGGCAGGCATCATCTTACACAGAGAAAAAGGTCTACAGCGACAGGGTCTAACACTCAACAACGAAATGTCTAACCTCTACCACTGCTCCAACCATACATGGCTTCAACACAATGATACTGCTTGACCCAGCTCAAGGTCTAACCTCTACTTGTAAATATAAATTAAACGACAACTTAAAGGTCTGTGCCTTTAAAGCTCCTCTGGGCACTGCTCTCATTAATGAATTGTTTTATGAATTTCATCTTTGTCTGTGTCAGACATGGTCCCCACTATTGAAGCCTCGGTATAGTTTTTCACATGTAAAATAAAAGCACTAGAAACTTTGCTACACCCCAAACCAAAAGAATCAAAAAAAAACAAAACAAAACAAAACAAAACAAAACAAAACCGCCTAGATTTTCTTACTTTGGGTTCAAAAATAGGTAATCGTAATCAACTATCTTACACAGGAGCACAAAGTCCTCGTTTCAAAGCTGCAGATCACACAGGCTCACAGTTCAAGCATAATGAAGATACAGTTAGAAATCTGTGTTAAGAGCTTTCCCATCTGTATCCTTAACAGACACATACAGCATCCTGGTCTGAAGAAAAGGGACTTTTCTTCATGTTCCTTTTTTTTTTTCCCCCGAAAAACCCCCTAAAACTTAAAAAGGTGAATTAGAGTTTAGCTGTCATTTTCTAAGCCATGCCATAGTAAAAACGCTGAAATTATTTCTTATTCTACTTCACAACAGAAAACAACGTATACATACATATACAAAGACAGGAGACAACAAGCAGAAGGGAAACAATGAGCTGCTGCCTAGGGAGGTAAGGGGGAGGAGGGAGGGAGCCAAGCTTGACTGAGAGCACACACTATCAGATAATCCCCGGGCTCCCTTGCTCACAGTGAGGACGCAGATCTGCGCACCTCCAGCTCAAGATGTGCTCTCTTAGAACTACCACAGGGGGACAGCTGGCAAGAGCAGCCCTACTTAAGCTCTCCTTCTTTTCATCTGAAGAAAAAAAAAAAAACCATAAAAATAAATAAAATCCCCGTGCCCCACACAGGTACATACCCTTTCTTCTTGTAGCAAAGTCACCTATGGTTTGTGAATCGCTTCGCTCTAAACCATGGGGTTTGGGTCTTAAAATTTTAGGACTCTGACCTAATTGGTAAAAAGAAGACTCTCTTATTAAAAATGTTATTTTTTTAAGTTGGAAAATGGATTCTGTTACACAAACAAACAATAACAGAAACAGAGTCATGTGCAGAAATGTGACAT
Source organism: Mus pahari (assembly GCF_900095145.1). Lineage (NCBI taxonomy): Eukaryota > Metazoa > Chordata > Mammalia > Rodentia > Muridae > Mus > Mus pahari. Next base: position 5,398,954 of record NC_034609.1, read on the forward strand.
ATTAAAGGCATAAACAAAAACTTGTTAGCGAAAGACATCCGGTCTCGCTAGATTCATGCTCAGTGCACCAGAATGCAGGGAAGGGCATGCCACAGCGTCACAGGCACAGGGGACGAGAGAGGGCCAGCTAAGGGGACAAGCGGCTGCTTGCCTTTCTTTCCTTAAGGAAAGGAAGGAAGCACACGGGCCATGTTAGTGTGTCTTCTAACATGTCAGACAACAAGACAACGGGAAAGGCAGAGTGGGAGGGGCAGGTGAGGCGTCCCTTGGCAGCCTTTCACATGGTTCTGCAGGGGAGCCAGGTGGCGTGTCCTCTGGAGCTCAGTTCTGAGTCCTCCAGGTCAGCCTCCAACCTTAGACCTCAGCGGTCACACACTGAGTCAGTCAACCCAGGGCGAGCAGAAAGGGCCTTCTTCTTAGCACGCCTGTTCTTACATGTAGATCATCAGCAGCTGCTGCTGATCTGAGGACATGGATGTGGCTTGGGACCCGTGGGAACACCGCACACCACCGGCACAGGGAGTGGCTAGTACATAACCATCACAAACTGTTCCTGAGGTTATCTTCAGTTTGCCGTTTACTGAATGCCTCTCCTACAGACTTTTTCAGAAGGGCCCACGATGGCTTTACATTCCTCCTGACTTTTTTCTCCTCAGAATTCTCCAAATCTTTTGCTTGCTTGTTTGTTTGTTTGTTTGTTGAGACAGGGTCTCCCTACACAGTCCTGGCTGCCCTGAAACTCTAAGATCCGCCTGCCTCTGCCTCCTCAGTGCTAGGGTTAATTAAAGTAGTGAGCCACTATGCCAGGCCTTAGTCACCACATCTTATCTATGCTCGGGGTTAAGTGATGGCTGCTGTCTTGCTTTCTCACATTTCTTTAGCTTCAGACTCCACCTGCCTGCAACTGCTGTCCAGTGCTTAATGGACCACGAGGTCCAAACCAGCTGCACTAGCAGGGTCAGCCCAGGGGGCCTGAGGTTCAATCCTCAGGGTGGTGTAGGAAGAGCCTGGCTCCTCTGAGCAGCTGCATCTACTCTGAACATGCCAGTGGAAAAAGAACTTTTAACCGAGAGGCATTAAAAGAGAAGGAACAGGCCATCGAGGGAGATGAGCGCCGTTGTGAGTACAGTGCTGTGAAGACCTTATCTAGGGAAACAGTGAAGCTTGCTGGGTAGGAGGGGCGTAGCTTTTGATCCCAACACTTGGGAGGCAGAGGCGGGTGGATCTCCGAGTGTGAAACCGGACTGTCTACAGATCGAGTTCCAGGACAGCCAGGACTACATCAAGGAACCCTGTCTCACAAAACAAACAAAGAAAAACAAATAAAAAATAGCGAGGTTCTTAAAACCAGTAAGCTCTTTTAAAACTCCACGTTTGAAAGGGGCTGAAGTGTCCATAGACAAACCAGAATCCTCTAGGATCCGACAGCAGAGTTCAGAGTTCACAGTCCTAACTCTTGGGGCCTCACTGTACTAGACCCGATAAATGCTTAGCTAGCTAGGAAATGGTTTTGGTTTGTTGTATTTTTTTCAGGGGTGGGACATTTTCAAATTAGTTCCTATCTATGTTTCTTTACGTTTCTTTTACTAAATCTTTACAAAACAAAATCTATGCTTAGAGGAAGAGATGAACAAATTTACTATTTGTGAAGGAATCTCTCTCTCTCTCTCTCTCTCTCTCTCTCTCTCTCTCTCTCTCTCTCTGTGTGTGTGTGTGTGTATGTGTATGTGTAATGTGAGTGTGTCTGTTTGTGTGAAGGTGTAAGCGTGTGTAGGTGTGGCAGTCAGACATCCTTTGGGTGTCAGTCCTTGCCTGAGGAAGTAATCTTGGCAGGGTCGGGTGGGAACTCAAAGGTCAATTTTGCTTCAGTCTTCTCTAACTAGGAGAAACTTCAAATTGAAAGACAAAAGAACCCAAGAGGCATCAGGGGCCTGCTGTGTAAAACAGCATAACAGGAACTGGTGAGATGGCTCAGCGGGTAAGAGCACTGACTGCTCTTCAGAAAGTTCTGAGTTCAAATCCAAGCAACCACATGGTAGCTCACAACCACCTGTAATAGGATCGGACGCCCTCTTCAGGTGCATCTGAAGTCAGTTACAGTGTACTTATGTATAATAATAATAGTAATAATAATAATAAAAAAATAAAAATAAATAAGTCTTTGGGCCAGAACGAGCAGGGTCTGAGGGAGGGGAGGTAACCAGATCGGGCAGAGGTCCTAAAAAAAATTCAATTCCCAACAATCACATGAAGGCTCACAACCTACAGTGTACTCATATACATAAAATACATAAATAAATAAATAAATAAATAAAAATCTATTAATGAATGAATAAATAAATAAATAAATAAGGCAGCACAACAGAGCATCCAGTCACTTCCAATGAATTACAGTAAACATGAGGGACAGTATGAGGGACTTGGTGGTGTGAGAGGCACAACGCCGTCTCCTATTCTTCTCAGGAATTATACGTGCTTTGCATTGGCCGGACTGCTCTCTGCTCTTTCTCAGAATTATCAGCCCACCATGGCTTCTTGACTCCAGGGCCCTCCTCTCTACATGAAGCTTGCTGAGTTACGCTTTGTAAGACTGGCTCGATAGACACCATGGCCCTTGACTTCCGATGGTCAGGCATCGTCTCAACTCATCCAACCCGCCCCAAGCTTTCGAAAGAAAGTATGACCAGAGCAAATAATCAAGTGGTCACTGAGAAGTGAGGCTGCAGAGAGTCCCAAGGACAGCGACAGGACTAACAGAATGGGCTAGCCTTGGAGTCCAGGTGGAGGTGTCACTTTCTTAGCTCCATGTGTTTACCTGGAATTCCTGTCAAGGTCATGCTATGCATAGCAAGCCTTCCCAATGCACTTGAAGTGTTCCATAGATGTCACCTTATTCCAATTCCTTGTGTGTCATGAAGAAAACAACTGTCTCAACCACGATCTCTAAGCAAAAAGGACCTCAGTAAAGCTCCATTATCCCAACCAACGACCAAGAAGGGGTTGGGAAACTGGGGAAAGCTCCCACTAGGGGAGATGATAAACAAATGTTATTTTTGTATCATTTTATAGCAAAGTATAATTATTTTATTTTAAATCATAATGAAACATTTAGTGCCAACTTGTCACTGTCTGCATAAAGCTCTTCACCCGAGTGCTCAGAGTAAAGCCTAACCTCTTTAGCTTGGATGAGGGTGTCTCCCCGGGATGTGAGATTCCTCTTTCTTTCCTGTGCTCTCCTACTGCCTTGGAGGTGCTCACCCATCCATGACTCTAAGCAATCCCCTGTTGGGAAAGGTCTTCCTGCCACCTACATTCCCCAGCACCAGCTCCCCGGCTCTGCCCCCCCTCCCTTCCTCCAGCCCTCACTGCTCCTCCCCCTGTATCAGGCTTGCCTTAGGAGAGCTGCCCTTGAATGTCCCGGGGCATTCACACGTGTGTGCTCACCCGTCCACCTCACCCGTCCACCTCCTCCGTCAAACCTAGATGGCGAGCTTCTCAGGGAAGCAACTCCATCTTTCCTTGGGTTTACAGACTCTATGCCTAGCAAAGGAGATTTACTGAGGGCAAGCCCTTAGCTCTCTGATAAACCAACCTCATCCGTACTGAAGTCATCTCAGAAGTGCTCAACTTGAATACAGACAAGGTCATCACATGAAAGTCCCACTTCAAATACACAGGGGCAAGCCTTTTTGGAAAGCCCTGCATATGAATAGTCTTCTACATAAACTCAATGCTACACTCGAATTTTCCGAATTGGCTCCTAATCATGCAGGCATACGCTTCTAAAGTTGCAAGACTTTTTCCAGTGGGCACCCCAAACCCAAGGTGGAAGCAGAGTAACTCACAGGGTTACTACCTGGCTAAGTCCAGCAGGGGACTTAGGCAGGGTTGTGAAAGAAAAACATTTGTACTTGTTTTAACTATGTGAGGGGGAATAGAATAAATGCTGTAGTACCTAATGATAAGTATTACACGGGGAAACTGTCTCGGGCTGGTAAGGATATGCTGTAGGAACATATTCCATACTTCCTTCCTTTAAGCTCTAACAACTGTAGCCACAGTCTGACTTAGGAATTAAACATTAACTCCTGTTTATGAAAAGTTAGTGAAGGAAGGTAGAGACGTGGGTCAGTGGGTCAGTGGGTCAGAGCACAGGCTGCTCTTGTGGAGGATTGGGGGTGATTCCCAGCACTGACATGGTGGCTCACAACTGTCTGTAACTCCAGTTGCACACTGGATCTCATGCCCTCTTTGGGTTTCCTCAGCCACTAGGCATCTACTTGGTGAATATTAAAAAAAAAAAAAAAACTTACAAAAAATCGGTTAAGGTACTAGTGTCACTCATCTGGTCTTTTAAGTATTTATTATCTTATGAGCATAATTTTAAAGAAAGCATGGTCATTTTTAATGATATTCAAAAACTTCAAGGTCTCGCTTTTTTAAAAGTTAGAATAAGCCGGGTAGTGGTGGCCCACACCTTTAACCCTAGCACTTGGGAGGCAGAGGCAGGTGGATTTCTGAGTTCGAGGCCAGCCTGGTCTACAGAATGAGTTCCAGGACAGCCAGAGTTATACAGAGAAACCCTGTCTTGAAAAACCAAAACCAAAACCAAAAAACAAGAAAACCAAAGTTAGAATGACAAAATCTCTATACAAATAGAGGAAAACAACATGGAAACAGCAGAATCCAGATGAGCCCCATGGTTAAACAGGGCCCCGTGTCACGGCTAGTATTACTGAAACCCGACAGATATTTTATAAAAAAATCTCCAACCCTCACAGAACTCCTTTTCCATTAGAAATACAAAGGTGCCACGGCTACAAACTGTTCTGCTCTGTCTCTAGTGACTGCTCTACTCTTCTGTTATCTCTTACAAAATGCTTAAAGCTCTCCTTACTAAATGCACACACAAGCTTGTTTGAAACAAACACTACCAGGGTTAGCATCGTGAACTCTGAGCTGGCGATCAAGCTGTGACAGCCGACAGCAGGGACACACCAGGCGTCTGCACACACAGCACCTCTGCACTTCTGCAGCCTCGGTATGTAGGAAGCATTTGAAAACTGGCCGGCACCACATGCATACTGTGGCAGGGCAAACCGAACTGGGGCAGAAACAAGATGAGGCTGCCAGTGGTTTGCCATGGACTCTTTCAAAGAGAGCAGCTCAAACAAACAGACACCCAGCTGGCTGAGGCTCTGAGAGGAGCCAGGCACACCTGGCACAATTGTATTTCCTTAGGAATTAGTCAATAAGACACTGAAAGGACCGCTCAAGCAATTTACCCGCACTCACTGAATTTACAGATACAACTCTCATCTGCTGCCATGCACAGTGAAAACAATCTCGTGGCCCGAATGGGACACATGCTCCCAGCTCACACATACTCAAGAATAAGTTTAGTTGTGAGATTTTCATTTCAGCCTTTTGTTTGTCTTTTTAGTGTTTTGAGACAAGGTTCCACTGCATAGCCCTAGCTGCCTTAGAACTCACAGAGCTCTGCCTGCCTCTGCCTCTGGAGTGCTAACCCTGTCCAGCTGGAATCTGGGTCTTAAACTGCTTGTCTGTCTGTCTGTCTGCCTGCCTGCCTGCCCCTTCCCTTCCTCCCTCTTTCCTTTCTTTACAGATTTATTTATCTTATGTATGTGAGTACACTGTAGCAGTCTTCAGACACCCCAGAAGAGGGCATCGGATCCCATTACAGATGGTTGTGAGCTACCATGTGGTTGCTAGGAATTGAACTCAGGACCTCTGGAAGAGCAGTCAGTGCTCCTAACCGCTGAGCCATCTCTCCAGCCCTAGACTGCTTTTCTTAACAGTTATACTTTCCCAGGCAAAGTATTCTGGATGCAGCAAACACCTTCATAGGCTTCTTCCCAGGAATCCTATTGATTTAAATTAAAGGTACAAAAGAAAAGCAAAACCCTTTTACTAATACTAAATTTCAATAGCCTCTTTAACCTTTGGCTAAAACTGTCCCTGGATGCAGTCCCCTGGGTGCTCTTTGTCAGTTCATCATGTCTCTAAGCAGATACGCCAAATAAAATATCTGGCCAATGAAATCACAATGTGGTGCTGGGGATGAATGTCCTGCTCATTTCAAGTTTGCGTAATTTTTTTTTTTTTTTTGGTTTTTTGAGACAGGGTTTCTCTGTATAGCCCTGGCTGTCCTGGAACTCACTCTGTAGGCCAGGCTGTCCTGGAACTCAGAAATCCGCCTGCCTCTGGCTCCCGAGTGCTGGGAAGTCTGCCTAGTTCTTAGAAGAATAACTGTCTCCAAAAGTGATCCAAGCTTACTTTGTTCTATTCTATGGAAATAATGTGCTGCTTTAACTTTTGAAAAGGGGATCTCAACGCCAGGTAGTGGCACCAGCACTTGGGAGGGAGAGGCAGGTGGATCCCTGAGAATGAGGCCAGCCTGGTCTGCCAGACAAGTTCCAGGTCAGCCAGAGCTACACAGAGAAACAAAAAAAAATAAATAAAAAATTAAAAAAAAAAAAGATTTCAATACTTTGTGTCTACAAGATGTGTATTGATCTTCCAGAGACCCTCGGACCAATTACAGATCTCTTGTTCATGTTCACTTACATTTTATGTCAAGAAGAATACAATTAGTGAGATTTCTAATTGAGTTAGAGACAAAGACAAACAAAAGGGACAAAAAGCCTGTGGCACTCAAACCCTTTCTAACACAACTCCAGATGGTGGTCATGAAGCATGGGTGTCTGGGCGTCTACGGCTACCACATGGGGCCGCTCTCAACTGTGTGAGACCAAAGGTGGGCATCTACCCCAGCAGCAGCCCTGCGACTGTGTAAAGGGATAACCTGGACCACTCAAGTCATCTCTAAGAATCTGAAGCCTGAAAATGACAGAGGAGGCATTAGAGGCAGATGCTGACGGGCCAAGGGCCAAGGGCCAAGGAGGGATTCAGGCGGGAGGACTTAGGCCACAGAGAAGTGCTGCCGGCCAAAGGGTGCAGAACCCAGTCAATGGAGAGAACACAGGGAGGGAAGGAGAAAAGAAAGGGAGTGGACAGAGAAGATGCAGAGACGCCCCACAAGACAAGTGCACAAGGCAAAGATCACACATTACCATGGAGTACAGAAGAAATACATCCTTTCTTACGTAAGAATAAAACCAAACCCTTTAGTTTGAAGAAGTCTGAGTCTCCCACAACTACAACATACTTAGTGTTAATGATTTAAGCCCAGGTTAATAAGAAGTTTGCATAAACATTACATGTCCTGAAAAAAAAAATCTATAAATGACTTGTGGCTTTTCAAATGACCTTAATCTCTCTGCAAGAAGCCAGAAACCCATCATTCTATCATACAACTCTAACTTTAGTTAGTTATCAAGATTAAGCCACACACTAGTGGTGTGCTGAGCACAGTGTGTTGCTTTTAAAAGACTTAAGCCCAAATTTGTTTTGTTTTGTTTTGTTTTGTTTTTGAGATGGGTGCAGCTCTGGCTGACCCAGAAATATATAGACCAGGCTGGTCATGAACCACAGAAATTTACCTGCCTCTGCATCCCAGACCCCAGAATGAAAAGCTCGGGCCACCATGCCTGGCTTGAACCTAAGTTTTTAAAACTTGAGACATTACATAAAATGGTTGAAGGCTTCCTTTGACAAAGAGGACCAGGCCTCACAAGCTCCCCTGCTTCAGATGTCAACTTTCCTTATATCGTCCAGAATTAGAGCCATAGAAGCTTCCACTTAGCCTGGAGCTGAGGCAGGTTTTTTTTTTTTTTTTAATTTTTTTATTTTTTATTTTTATTGTTGTTGTTGTTTTTAATTTTTTTTTAAGTCATGATGTGGGGAAAGAGAAAGGCTACAATAGACATCTTCACTCTTCTTAAATAACCACATCAAGGGCATCATTATCTGGCGTTTAATTTGATACAAAACAGCAAAGCAAGATCATATCTAGTGTTAGGCTTGGTTTGCTATGCTTTAGAAAAGCAAAAACAGTTGGCAGAAATTAACAACAGCAAAACAATCAAGACAGCGACACATATACAACCTGAGATTTCAGGTCTCTCTTGACATGTGTGAGTGTCATACATCAGGGGAGGGGACAGTCAGGCAAGGGTCGGGAGCTCTACCTATATCCTCTGGGAAGAACATTCCAGGTTCTCCTAGTGCTTGCCTGCTGCCGCCACTGCTCTGGGCATTCTTAGTTTGTAAGCTCTACTGTAGGTCTGAGGAGACCTGGAAATCCCACCTGAACATCAACATATTCATTTACGAACAGCAGAACTTCTAGACTTAAGGACCCAGGCTATATAAAGTGCTTCAGCATAGTCCCATGCCAGCCTAAACAGTTTCATGTTTAGGTTTGGTTAAATGGAGCCCTAACTGCATGCCCCCACCTTACTCTTTCCTGGCTACACCCCCTTACCTTTTCTGTCTGGCTTGAGGTTCCTATCCACCGGGGGTGGTTCACAGTCAGCAACAGGAACTGGCCTCCTGGGAGGGGTCTTTGGGCTGGACCTGAAGCCCATATGAGCAGGAGGAGGAACTTGCATTCCAAAGGAAGAAAAATCAAAGGTCCCAGGGGTCATTGGCACATAGTTTGGCTCCTGAATTGGCTCGGTAAAGCTGCTGGAATGTTGTCGAGGTGGCGAGTTGGGGTTCATGGGAACGTAGTTCTCGTCCAGCTCTTCACCTGAGACACCTCCCGCTGTCAACACGCTTTTGATTTTCTAAAACACACATACATTTCTCTTAATAATAACACACAAGTATCACGCCTATATCTACGGAACATGTAGTTACTTTCATTTTATGGCAGCATATAGAGTATGGGGCACTAAGTCTAAAGAGTCAGAACATGGCAGGGCCAGTGGTCAGTTGTACTTACATACTGGCTATGGAAGCCTTCCAGGGAACTGGATCTGTCGCTTGGAAAGGTCCGTGGAATATCATAGCAATCTTGAGAACTAGAATCTATAATTAAAAAAGAAAACAGTCAGCTCTCGTTCCCATGTTGCCAGCTCGCAGGTACTCTCTTCACACTTGCTTATGAACATGCATCCGTCAACCCTGAAAGGACACTCATCAAGCAGGATCTCTAACTGGCACATTAAGCACACACCTATGTGTTTACCAATGCCATCATCTGACTATGACAGCAACCAAATGTCCAAGCCTGGCAGGAGAAGGTTTATCTAAAGATGGACAAAAGAAATGATATCCATTTTGAGCCACTAACTTATAACTGGGTTATTTAGCCTTGTTGAAATCCCAGCAAGGAGGTGTGTGTGTGTGTGTGTGTGCGAAGTTCAAGATCACCCTCAGGTACACAGTGAGATGGGGCTACATGAGATCCTGTGGCAGGGTGAAATCAGGAAGTGGGGAGGGGAGAAGGACAGGGAGGGAGGGGAAAGAAGGGAGGAAAGAAGGAAGGGGCAGACAATTTCAAATAGGTATTAGAGGGTTGAACATATACCAAACAAAATATTTCTATTGTTGCCTTTTTGCGACAGCTAGAAAACTCTACCACAAGACACAGAAATGCTAATACATAGATTTTAGGGCATGTGCCCTTAATAACTGATTTAAAAACAAACAACAAACAAAAACAAAGTTGCCAAAAATACACATTGGAGAAGCCATGGCCTCTCCCACAGGTAGTAGTGGGAAACTGGACAGCCATCTGTGTAACAATGAAACTAGATCCCATGATCTCATCCTGCAAAAACCAGCTCCAGTGGCTCAAAGACCTTACAGAGGGATGTGACCTGACACTCAGCAGTGGCCGGGGAAGAAAGCAGCACAGGCAAAGCACCCTCGCAATAGACCTCGGCCGCCCAGCACGTGGAACCGGCACCCTCGCAATAGACCTCAGCCATCCAGCACGTGGAACCGGCAGCTGACAAACAAGACCTCATGTAATGACAAATGACAGTAGAGGGCACAGTGACCAAGTAAAGACAACCTACTGAGTGGCAGAGGACCTTTGCTAGCTGTACACCCAACATGGCGCTCATAGCGAGAATGAACTAAAAACTAAATAAGAAAACTACCTGGCCAGTAAATGGGCTAACTAAAGGAGTATATAGCACCCAAAGAAGGGAATACAAATGGCCATTAACACACACACACACACACACACACACACACACACACACACACACACACGGTTTAATAACCTCAATAGCGGTCAGAGAAATGCAAACCAAAACCACACTGAGTTTTCTCCTGATCCCAGTCATAATATGTTGGTCATTAAACAAAACAAAGAAACAAAAAAACCCAGAAAACCAAAACCACACCAAACCTGCCCCCCCCCAAACATTCACTCACATAAAACAACAACGAAAACAAGTGCTGGCAAGGGAGAAGGACAAAAGAGAACGAGGACCTTCAGACATCGCTGGCGGGAACATAAACTAGACCGACTCTTAGGAAAGTCATCATGGAAGTTTCCTCAAAGTTAAACAAGTGAAACCTCATCTACCGCACAGCCCAGCTACCACGCTGAGTACTTGAGAGCGACAGATCACGGAGACTTGCACACCGGTCTTTACCTCAGCACTACTCACGACAGCTAAGCTATGTAGCAGCCAACAGAGGGTCCAACAGCAGAAGACGGGGTAAGCAAAGTGTGGTACCTATACCCAGTGGATCCTTCCATCCTTAAAGAAGAATGAATGTGGGCTGGCCAGATGGCTCAGCAATGAAGGCAGCTGCTGCTAAGTCTAATGGCTTGAGTTTGTTCTCTGGGACCCACACGGTGGAGGGAGAGAAGCAACGCTTGAATGTTGTCCTCTGACCTCCTATACGTAATAAATTAATAAATAAAGATAAAAAGCAAAACGAAACAAACAATGAAGTCATGCCACTTGCTAGAAGGTAGAAGAACACGAGATAATTAAGATAATTAAGATAATCTTATAGAGACAAAGATATTTTATGGTTACTAGATTTTATATTGATACATAAAATTATATTTAATATAAAAGTAGACACAAAACTCTCTAGGAGATGAAGGGAACTAAGAGGAACAGGGAGCATGCAGGAAACAGAAGGCAGGAGATGGGACAATATGCTGAACACACAGTATTTATACTGTACAAAAACTCCAGAATCTTGGGGAATTAAGCTAGGCCAAGCCCACACTCCCGAGGTCTTTAGCTTGTGTTGGCAGGCTTTATGAGGTAAGACAAGCACACCCACTGTCAGCTAAGCTGAGGAGAGAGAGAAAAGACTCAGTGCTCTAAAAACTGAAAAAGTCAAAGCACAACAATGGCTTGACTTGAACAGCATCGTTGCCTATGAAGACAAAAATGCAAAAGCTGCCGATCAAGGACGGAAGGGAAAAACCCTGGAGATACGACACAGAAATAGTCATGGTGGCACATGGACACAGGCATGGCCATCACTAGGAGTGTTTCTGTTCAGATAGCCTACCTCTACAGAAGCCTAGGAAATGGAAGAGAGACGAGATAGAAAACTCTACGACCATACTTCTTCAGGCATGAGATGATCCAGCTTTTTCTTCTAACAGAGCAGACACACAGATGTGCATGCACACAGGCACACAGGCAGGCAGGCAGACAGACAGATGGACATGGACACAGGCAGACACACACACAGACACAGACACAGAGACCCAGACTCCCACACAGACACACACATAGATACAGACAGACATACACATAGAAACACAGACAAATACACAGAGACAGATATACAGACATACACACAGATACACACAGAAACACAGACAGAGACAGACACACACAGACACCCTCCAGGCCCCCTGAACACACACACCCTACAGGGATCTACTGATTCTGGTATCATGGCTACATGTGTGGGGGCTGCAGAGGTGAAGAAAGGAAGGGACAAGAACCCTTTACTATGTTGAAAAGAGCAATTACTGAGAAAATCGCTTTTCTTGCATGTGTACGTATGTGTGTGAATGAATGTGATGTATGTGGGTTCACTTGCTTGTGTTCCTTCACAGTGAGTGGAGACCAGAGGAGGACGTTGGGTGTCCTCCTGTATCACACTTTGCCTTATTCTCCTGAGACAGGATCTTTCTCTGAATCGAGAGGTAGGCTGGCAGCCCACAAGTGCCAATAATCCTCCTGTCTCTGTCCCATGTACTTCACTAGGATCGTAAACATGAGAGGGCACTAGGATCTAAGTGTAGGCGCTATCCTTGGGCAGAAAAGGTTCTTACCCATTAAGCCGTGTAGAAACAGGTTTTCTGTCACTGACCCCTAAAAGAGCAGAACCGGCCAGAGCTTTACCTTTCCGCAACTTGTTCAAATCCACGGTGGAAATGGTATTACTCCGGGAGGGCGTCATGCCTGCTGGAGGAGGGATACAGTAACTGCCGTCAGTGTCCGAGGCCGTGCGTGGGACTCCACACGTTTCCACAGGAGACCGGTCATGAGTTGGGTGTGGCTTTGGTGGCCGAGGTGGGGGGATATCAGGAATGGTGTCCAGCTTTGATGACTGTCCCAATGTGCCTTCTGGAAATGTCCGTGGAATCTGGTAAGTGTTCCCAGGTGTTGGCGGAATGTCATAACTGATAGATACATGTCTCATCTGAGTTTCTACACCTGCGGTCCCAGATGGGGTGTTAAAGGTGTAAAGCTCCCCATCTGCCTCAGGGCTTGACGAGGATTCCTTTGGCAACACGTCATGGGAATAGCTCCTGGGCAGGTTATAGAGGCTGGACTCTCCAGAGACAGACGTAAGCCGGGACGGTGGGCAGTCATACATCATTTGTTGCTGGAAAAAGCCATTCATTCCGTGTTTGCTCTGGGAAGAAGCAGGAGTCTTGTGGGAAGGGACGTTGTCATTGCAGTCTGTCTCAGAAGAGGTGGGCTTGGCAGAGTCAAAATGGGTTCTGAATAAAATTGTGAATGACAAAAAACAAAAATCAAAAAACCAAACCACAGTCGAGTCAGACAGAGTTTTGGCGCATACACTACAGCTCAGCAATCAAAACTCACTTTGTTTTTTAGATTGTTTGTGGTCTAACAAACAATTAAGATTCAAAAAGCACAGATGTTCTTTAGTTGTTTATCATTATAAACCAACAGAACTACCACCACCAAACTGCCAGGGCGTTCTCAGTAACTCCTGTCCTGTATTTGCCTATGCCGAGTTCCTCCAAGGAAACACACTCACACACACACACACACACACACACACAGACAATACACACACACACACACACACACACACACACACACACACACACACAAAAACACAAAAAGAAAACCTCACCAACCCAGAGGNATCATTATAAACCAACAGAACTACCACCACCAAACTGCCAGGGCGTTCTCAGTAACTCCTGTCCTGTATTTGCCTATGCCGAGTTCCTCCAAGGACACACACACACACACACACACACACACACACACACAGACAATACACACACACACACACACACAGAGATACACTAATGCACTAATGTTAAAACACAAAAAGAAAACCTCACCAACCCAGAGGGACATTTCAATGTAAGCCTGTAGACAGGCTTCCTGGAGGGGCATGCGTATGAGCTGAGCCCTGGGGGAGAAGGGTGTGTGAGCAACCTTCCCCTGTGCTCCCGTATATAAATATAGCATATATAAATGTATATAAATGTCTAGTTTATCTGCCTTCTTGAGAAGGTTTCCTTGGGGAGCTCCTAGGGTGACTGAATCTCAGAGGACTGTGTCCTATGTAATCCATTTGTATCATCATAGCACCTAACATACTAGTAGTGGGCATGTGGTAGGGACTTCATAAATATCTTATTTAACTGTCACTGCAGCAGAGTATCTACTCAGTAACTCGGAGAACAATCTCCTGTGGCAGTAATGGTGTTGTACCAGCGAGATCAAGGAAAGGCTCTGTCATAAAAAGAAAATACACCAATCACTGTCACTGATCAGTTGGGATTCTAAAAAACAAAACAAAACAAAACAAAACAACCACACCAGCAGGTAACAGTGAGTCTCCATAGGGGAAAGTATCAGTTAGTCACACAGGGTGCAAGCACACAAGTGTGCTGCTTCAATGCTCACAGCAAACAGGCACAGTTGAGTTAGAATTTGATAGTATTAACTAGTGTTGACTTACACAATTTTCTTGCTCTTACAGGTAAAATACCATTGTAACAAACAGACAAAACCATCCATGGAATGTTCCCTAGCTCCTTCCACACACTGCCCCTTGGAAGGGGTCATAGAAACCATTTCTGGGAGTTTTAAGTTCTACATACATTTCTAAACAACTACTCTATAATCTTATTCTAATTAATAATCATTTTTTTAACCAAAGAAAAGAAACATTTTTGTTATAAAAACAATAAAGCTTAATTCCTTAACACCATATATTATAAACCTGATTTTGTGAGTCATTGCCATTTTCACACAGTGAAAACTATTCCAGTTGTTGGTGCTGTCCCCATGGTCATGGTCACGAAGCAGCAGACACTAGCTTGTTTTGGTCATGGTCACGAAGCAGCAGACACTAGCTTGTTTATTGATCTTCACTTTCCTGTTGCTTCCTCAGATAATAAAGTAACTGTCCTTCAATATCCTCGCCACTTTGCGTCTTTTCACTTTTCAATATCAAATGCCAAAGATGGCCAAGTTAAAATATCTTCAAGCTTAGCACAGGTGTGTGTGTGTGTGTGTGTGTGTGTGTGTGTGTGTGTGTCTGTGTGTGTGTGTGTCTGTGTGTGTGTGGTAATGACGCTCTACACCAAGCATCTGGAAAAGGCTTTTTGGACCCTCTGGGTCAGGCATACACTCCACATATCTCTATTTTAAAAGCTGTACGTCACGGCTTGGAGTCAGCACTGCTCACGGCTGGGGAGGAAGGTTTGAAAAGTTCACAACTTGTAGCAGTCTATTTGACTTCATGAAATGTCATTGCCTCCCGGACCGCCTAGCCTCTAGGATTTGCCATAATGGGATTTTACCTGTATGATTAGTTTCTCACACAGTTCTGTAACTACAGCACACTCACTGCAACGGAACCGCTTTGCTTTCAAAATCTTCTAGTAGTAGGTACTCCTCACCTTCTTCAGAAACAAAAGATGACCCTTGGCTGGTTTACAATCACATAAGAAATGGAGCAAGGTCACCATTTACAAATCAGTGACACCTGTCAGGCAAGTAACACTGTGAGTCCCTAACAAAGACTCTCTCCAAGTCAGCCCTGTAGGCACAACTGCGATCCGCCATGATGGGAGAAAGTGCCATCATTAACAAAGGATTATAAACCTGCAACGCAAATCTTTAGTCACACACACACACACACACACACACACACACACACACACACACACGCGCGCGCGCACACACACGCTAGCATGTACCATGTACCTGGTAGGTTCAGGCTTCTTGCTTTGACAGTTGATCAGCAAGAGGTAGTCTTGTGGATCATCCTGGAGGCCAAGGGTGTCTGGGTGTGGTGGGAGGCTGATGACCTGGTAAGGAGGAGGTAGCGCGACTGAAGATGCTTCCATCTGACTGGAGGCTGGTGCTGTACTTATAGCGAAAGGTGAATCGACGGGTGCTTGTGAGGAGCCGGTCAGCGGCTTCACAGGATCTGCAATCAAGTTAAGTTTTAGTCTATCACAGTACAAGATTCTGTTGTTCTTAGACCAAGCTACTTTGAAAGTCTGGAGATAGATAGTTTTAATGAACATAACCAGAATCAATGATGGCAGTGTTAGCTGAAAAAAAAAAAACCAAACCCCACTACCTGAGGTCATGGGCAGCGGTGTTCACCTGCTATGCTATGCCAGCTATTTTGAAGCCTCAAATGCTCACCTTAGCAGTTCAAGGCCAATCTGGGCAAAAGAGTGAGATGGTAACTCTGAACTAAGCAAGAAATACTATCTAAATCACAACAGTTATATGTTAATTCACTCTGGTCAGAGACAGCTGAAGAAGGACAGCCTTTCCTTTAGTCCAGAGGCCTGAGGAGATGCTCAGTTATTTGGTAAAGCACCTATCACATAAGCATGAAGACTCCAGCTGAGATCCCCAAACTTACATGAAAAGCCAAGTAGACCCCGAAAGCTCACTGGCCGCCTACTCTAACCCTCTTGATAAGCTCCAAATACGACGAGTGACTTTCACTCACACGGACAGAAATAGAGCATCACACCTGATCCCAACCTCTAGCCTCCACAAGCAGACACACTCATGTGCAAAAACACCCATAGATGTGAGGCCACGCTACTGTAACCCTGAAAAATACTTAAGTTTTGAAACTACTTAAATTAAAATAAGAATGTCCTACAATCTTAGTAGGAAACATTTTTAATGTTAATGTAATTTAATGTGCATAGGTACTTCGCCTACACATAAGTCTGCTTACTATATGTGCACTTGGTGCTCCTGGAGGCCAGAAGGGGCATTAGAGTCCCCTGGAACAGGAGTTGCTATGGTCATGAGTTACTATGAAGGGGCTGGGAGTGGAGCCTTGGCTTCTGTAAGAACAGGGAGTACTCTCAACTGCGATGCCATCTCTCCAATCCTAAGAGACAGTTTTTTTATTGTTTTGGATTTTTCTCCCCACGATGAGGAACGATTTCCTAGGTCACGCCAACCTTGCAAGGAGACACATTTACATGGACAGACTTGATGGCCACAATGCTGCTAAGAGTTCCTGGATCTGTCTTCAGGTTGTGCCTGGGTTATTGGGGGAAATCTCTCTAATTCCGAGTGAAGGTGAATCCAGGGCTCATCTTCAGCATCGGACCCTTCCCTGAGCTTGTAACCACACCTGTCCATTTGCAGAGTTTTCAGGAAGAGGTGGTCATGGAGAGAAAAAAACCATCTCACAAATCCCTTGTGCGTGTTCCAAAAAGATAAAGGAAAACGGATAAGCTGTGCAGAAACGTACAGCTAGAAATAAAACCCCTCTGTAGTTTCTGACGTGACAAAATATAATTTTAACAGCCCTGATAGACTACGATCTGTTATTCTGGTTAGAAATATAAGGCCATAAGAGTGAACAGAGAAGGCTGGTGAAACACAGATTTTAAACAATAAAATACATAAAGCATGCTAAAAGGTATGAAGGGGTGGATGGCCCATCAACTCTGACTGAACACCAGCCATTTGGCCTTCTAACTGACCCTCCTCTGGATTCTTAGAGCAACCTGCACACTTTTGATGGGTTTGTGTGTTTGCCTCATTCATAAGTTCACAACGGACAAGTTTACAATGCTTCCTCTCAGACAGAAATGTCCAGGGCATATCTTAATTGTGACGTCTGAGGAGAACAGGATCATGCTGCCCAAGGGTCTCAGTGGCGATCAGGAGGCTGTGTTCATGACTCTCTTACACATAGCTGAGGTTGGGGGGAGGGGCAGGGAGACATTTCAACTGCTGGGCAGCACATCCAGGCTCACGTTCCTTCAGACTGGAAGAGAGCTTTAAAGAGCAGGAGGCACCTGAAAATCCTCTACGCCCATTTGCCAACATGTGCAGCCTTGGATTGGTTGCTTGAGATCTCTTGGAGTCCTGCTCTAAGCTAATGCGGTCTGTGAATCTCCTTGATTTAGAGAATTTGATCTGGTTAAACCGAGAGGAGTTCTAACTTTTAATTTATGAATTTTCATGAAATGGCGATTAAAAAATTGATTTATCTAATATTGATTTATCTAATATGATCTAACACCCTTTGCCAGGAGTTAACTCTTCTTTATGGAAGACGGAAGCAGAAAATACATTTGGGACCATTCCTACTACATCCTGTCCAAAGTTCAGTGGGTCCTCTTAAGTTCCAGTTGCTGTGTCTAGGAGAGGTTGATTATACGTGAGGTAAGCTGCCCCCACAACGCATTCAACTCGAGACCCAGTTGCTAATACAGGGATTTAGCATCAGAGGATTTCAAATGCTGCAGATTAAATAATGATTCAAACTATATCCTCCTGGCCTTAAGAGAACCATGAAAAAATATTTACTATTCAAAGATGAGCTCAGTAGCTCCAGCCAGCACTGACAGGGAAATGGGGGAAGTAGCTACTACATCTTCAAGCTCTCTCCTCAGTGTGTGGCATCTGCTTCCCGTTAGCTCTCCAGCTACAGGCATGACACAGCCAACCAAGCTCAACACTCAGTTCTGATGGAAAGAAAAACCAAACGCTGAAACTGCACAGTTTATTCAGTGAAGGTCCGTGAACTGCACTTCCAGGATAATGGTTCTCATAGATACACTTTCCTTCAGTGGGGGATTTTGTTTTGTGGGGTTTTTTTGTTTGTTTGTTTTGTTACATCTAACAGCCATAAAATAAATAAATTGAGGAACTCTCATGGGAAAAAGAAAACTATCCTGGTAGGGACTTGCACTCCTCGATCTTGCTCTGCTGTCACGGACGGACCAGCTTCATCTCTGACCTTTCAGATCTCCTACCCAGGAGTGAAAAAAGACAGTGGAGTCTCCTGAAAACAGGCCTGGGACTCAGAACGGCCTGTTTCAAAAAATAAAAATAAAAAAAAAAAAAAAATGCTGTGCTTAACATCATGGCAGGACTCACCTATGTCTTCAAGAGGCAAGAGTTGAAGTAAAAATTCCATGACAACCCCAAGCAAGTCCATAAAGGGGGAAGACATAAGCGGTAGGTACCCCTAAACACCCAAGTGACAGTGGCATACAGAGCCCCCGTGTTAGTCCAGAAAGTGCACCATATTCAACATTCTGCCTTGAGCCGACCATCTATCTACCTGGTACTGAGTATGTGGATATAAAAATTGCATTGTGCAGAGCTAGTGAGAGGGCTCTGCAGGTAAGGGTGGGTACATGCCACAGCCCATGTTCATTCTCCAGAACCACATGGTAAAGAGAAGTACATATTGTTCTGGCCTGCACCGTGGTACACGTGAACACAAGCACAAACGCTTGCACAAATCGATAATGTAAATTTAAAAAAATTGTTGAATTGCGTCTAAATAATCTTGAATTTAAGATTTCTGCTAGAGTCAATACTGGTCCAAAGTAGACCTCTGCTTGGCCTTACAGGCATGGGACTTCAGACTATCCTGGGTGACAAGCCTGGTGGTATAGAGCATCCTTGGTCTCGGCCTTGTTTTGATTCCTGACTTATTGCTTTCTCTATGTTTCTTCTAAGAAACAAACACTGGCTCAAGGTTTGCTTACACATGTAAAATCAGTTCTTAACTCGGAATGCACCAAGAGTATAATTAGCATCCATTAAAGGCCTAATAAGCCACTGGAGCAAACACCTAATTGAAACTTACTTAGAAAGCTAATAAGCTAATGCGAGGCCTTCCAGCAGGCAAGCCTTCAGTGCAGACAGGGAGATTATGAGCAGATCCACAAGTGAACTGGCTCACAGGAACCCTCGCCCTTTATCCAACTGAGGTATGTCATGCTTCGTGTGATATACAAAGGTAAATATAAGGGATCCACGAGAATAGGGGGGGAAGAGAAAGGAGGGTGTCTTGTGTGGTGGTGAATGTATTCAAAATACATTCCATACGTGAATGGAAATGTCATGTTAAACCTATCATAAATAACTTATGATAAGAAATCTTTAGTGAGCCAGTGAGATGGCTCAGCGGGTAAAGATGTTTGTTGCCAGCTTGCCTATCTTAGATCCAGTCCCCAGGAGCCACACGGTAGAGGACACCCACACAAGTGGGCACTTGCCTGCTCTCTCTCTCTCTCTCTCCATACATATGTGAAATTTAAAAGGTCAATCAATCAAATGCATGGACACTAAGTCGTCACTGCAGTAGTAGCTACTGTCAGTGAGGCACGCGGCCGCCTCCACTGTTAATCAGCCAGGCAAGACCCTGAATGCATGCACTCCCCAACTTGTATACTGGGCTTCAAGTACAGACATCTCAACTTTCCAAGCTTCTGCCCCTCACACATTTCAAAAACCTTTGTGGAGCTCTCTAACCCTTCGGGGATGCTGACAAACACCACCGTTCTTAACCAGAGCTCTGTGGCATGGAAATCCCAGGGTTCTGTGAGCTCGGACTCTACCACAGGGGACCCACTGAATCGCGACTAAAATTTTGCGAGAAAGCCAAACAGAAGAGATAATCTTTCTAGTTGAACTGCTTTTCAAAAAAACACACAAAATAAATCATGAACTTGCCAGTACACAGCTACTGGGAAAGCCAAGATGAACCACTGACTAATACCAAATGTCACTAACAATATGGGCTAACTATATTTGTCATACTCTGAAGTTAGGACAGCAGCTGGTACAATGGCTTTGAAGACATTTATGTTTTATACAATCTAAAATGCATATATCCTATGATGTGGCAGTTCTACTCGTCGGCATGTATCCAAAAGAACTAAGAGCTAATGTCTATCCAAAGACGTAGCAGACTGGAGAGAAAGCTCTTGTGAGGAGCTGAGTTCAATTCCAGACATCCGCACTAGGCAGCTCCCAACTACTTAGCAGAAATCCTAGATCTAAGGCTGCCCTAGCACCGTTGTATACACACACATACACCACACCACACCAAAAAAGGATCTTTTTTGTTTGTTTGTTGTAAAAAGACATTAAGAATGGTCACACCTTTGTAGAACAACTGAAATGTCCATCTACCGATATTCAAATAGACCCATATTGTATGAGAGTAATAGGAGGGAGTGCTGTATGGGGGGAAAAAAATCACCACATACTTCAACATGGTGACTTTTATGGAGGAGGTAAGCCAGACACCACGGTTCTTCTTTTACAGGATTTAAAACAGGCAAAATTCATGAATGGGGACAGAAGTTAAAACTATCCCGCTGGAGAGATGGCTCAGCTGTTAAGAGCACTGACTGCTCCTGAGTTCAATTTCCAGCAACCTGGTGGCTCACAACCATCTGTAATGGGATCTGATGCCTTCTTCTGGTGTGCAAGAAGAGAGCTCAACAGTGTACTCATATACATACATACATACATACATACATACATACATACATACATACATACATAAATCTTAAAACAAACCAAACCAAAATTATCCCAAATCTACTTTGAGGTGAGGATTTCTCTAGGAAAAAGGTTCTTTGCTGGAATGTGAGTCCTGAAATTCTTAATCTGAGCTTGGCCTTTAAAGCACCCTTACATATATGAGTGTACAAATGTGGACATAGAAAACCTCTAAGCTACGCACTGATCATCTATGCCTACACAATAGTACTAATGGATGTCTTAATTAAAAACGTAAAAAGAGTTGGGCGTGGCGACGCACAGCTTAAGTTCCAGCACCCAGAAGGCAGAGGCAAGAGAACCTGTTTGAATCCTGTCTTGTTTTTTTTTTAAAAGGAAAAAAAAAAACCTTTACTTATTAGTTTATGTGAAGGGTGGGTTTTTGTTTGTTTATTTGGTTTTATTTTGTCTTTTCCCTTGTTTGTAAGCATGTCTGTGCACCTGCCTGGTGCCTGCAGAAGTCAGAAGGTACTAGGTCCCCAGAACTGGAACTACAGACAGTTTTAAGTTGCTATGTGACTGCCGGGAATTGAACCCGGGGTCCTCTGGAAGAGCAGCCAGTGATCTTAATCTCTGAGCCACCTCTTCAGACTCAGCAAAAGGAAATTTAGAAGTCCTTGGTGACATCCTCGTACCCACCGAACCCTACACTTTCTTTCCACCTCTGAGAAACCGTCTTCTACGTTTGTATGACCTTGAACTTCTCACCCTCCTGCCTGCTTCTCAAGGGCTGACATTTACAGGCATGTGCCATTATGTCACATTTATGCTGTTCTGAGGATCAAACGCAGAGCTTTGCACATGCTAGACAAACACACCGCTGAGATAGTCTCAGCCTATATATTTTTTTTCCTTAGGTATCAGTTTATCTTACTAAAGGCAAGAATCTCAAATGGAGAGCTGCATTTTTTAAATTTAAACTACCATGATCTGGACACTCTGAGAAAAGCAATTGAAGCTCATATCCTAAAATTAGCCCAGAGGTTTTGCTAGATGTCAGTGAGCTTCCTGCAGCCCTGCCTGGGCTTCCTAGTGCTTGTTTAGCAAATTTAACAGCTTCCACCTTGGTGAGCCCAAAA
Source organism: Mus pahari (assembly GCF_900095145.1). Classification (NCBI taxonomy): domain Eukaryota; kingdom Metazoa; phylum Chordata; class Mammalia; order Rodentia; family Muridae; genus Mus; species Mus pahari. The sequence continues at coordinate 5,420,984 of NC_034609.1, forward strand.
CAAAATAAAAAGTCAATCTGCACACTTCCAAGAAAAACAAAAGAACCCCAGTTTCTACCCCCAAATCCACTAAAGAAAAACCTTAGCACACAGTTCAGTGAGCTAGAGTTTAAAAACAGGAGGGACTGCCAGCATTCCGTGTATTCAATAATAGCAGTGGTCACCTGGGGCAGCGGAAATAACATGGTAATGATATTTTGAGAGGTTCCTGGAATCAAAACACAGGTCAGAATTTTCCCCTTTCCCTTTGTTTTGAGGGAAAATTAGTTATTCTCAGAGGGATCGGGAGACTTATTTTCTCAGACAGTGCTGTCCAAGCAGACGCTATTTCTTCCCACATCTGGCTTGAAACTCAAACAGTAAAAAGTGTCACAAGGTACCAGCCATCTGCTGAAACAAGGACAGTGCATATTCAGTCTTGGAAAGGGACAGCACAGGCCTGAGGGACAGACCTAAGAAAGGCCAAGGAAGCCATTGCTCTTTTGGGATTCGTTACGAGGGATGGCTGGAGACAAGAGCATAGAAAAATGGTGATAGAGGGGCTGGAGAGATGGCCCAGTGGTCAAGAGAACTGGCTGTTCTTCCAAAAGACCTAGCTCACAACTGTCTGTAACTCTAGTCCTAGGGGTCCCAGCATCCTATTCTGGCCTCCTCAGGCACCAGGCAGACATTAATACATGCAGGCAAAGTACCCACACACATTAAAAACCAACACAAATCCTGTCTGGAAACCAGTTCCTTGGGATCTGATGCCCTCTTCTGACCACTGATGGTACTGCAACCACATGGTGCACAAAACATCCCCGTTTTCACTCTAGCACACTGAACCGTGGGGATTACTAGGAAAAAGCTCTGCTGTTTAGAGTCCACATCCATCCATCTTGAGATACAGTGCAGGTACGCACTGCAAATGCATGAGGAATGGCTGATTTTAAAGCCATTACTTACAGATAGTTCTTAGATATAGTTACTTTGATATAGTTTATAAACTGTAGAAAGTATGGGGAGATTGAAATTACGAGGGATTTGGTGGTCTAGGGACCAAATACAAAGGGTTTGTGATTAGCAATGTTCTGTTATCCTGCTCACAAACCACAATTCCATATTTGAGTAATGATGCATAAATTAGCTCACCATCTTCTACCCTTCACACTTGATTATGAAGACACAAAGTGCCCAAATATATTGGTCACCCATTTTTAAGGACTATGGAGTTCTGCTATTAAAAATATTCCTGCCGCTTTCAAGTTGGTGAGAAGAGGGGTGGGCTGTGGGGAACACTGAGAGCACAGACTGTGTATGTCACAGCCTATGGTGCAACGTGCCACCCAGACAGACCCCCACACTCACATTGTGGCACACACGCGCCACTCCCCTCCCCAGATTCTTCACAAAGACAGGTATTTAGACTGGTCCACATCAGTTAAGTCTCTCAAAACCTGTAGCGTTTCTCTCTAAACCGCCTGAAGCACTCAGTGCCTGCTCTAATTTTGTTTTTGTTTTTTCGAGTCAGGGTTTCTCTGTGTAGCCCTGGTTGTCCTGGAACTCACTCTGTAGATCAGGCTGGCCTCAAACTCAGAAATCCGCCTGCCTCTGCCTCCCAAATGCTGGGATTAAAGGCGTGCGCCACCACGCCCGGCTCAGTGCCTGCTCTAAATGTCAAATTCCTATTGTAAAAGCAAAATATTGATGCATATAACTGAAATAACAATTCTGTAACATTTCTAAAACTACAACCTCCCACCCCTCCAAAAAAGGGAAAAATGATTGCATTAACTGAATAACAAAACCTTAAACTCTGGATCTGGAAAGATGGATTAGTGCTGAAAAGCACTGTCCATTCTTCTAGAACGCTGGTTCAATTCCCAGCTCCCACATGACCACTCAGAACATCTGTAACTTCAGTCCCAGGGGATCCACCCCCACTTCGAATCTTCACAGGCACTGCACGCATGTGGTGCATAGACATACACACAGGCAAAATACCCACACACATAAAATAAATTTTTAAAAAATTTAAACAAAACGAAACCTTGGACCTACCTTCTTCTGTGGGATTGAAACCACAGATGTCACAGATACAACGGACCCACTTGTTCATGTCTTCCTCACTATCTGCCACCAAGTAGAAAATCCGGTCGATGGTGTTGATATCAAAGATATAGCTGTTTTCAAACTCCTTTTTGTTGAATGTCAACCCAGCATCAACTTGCTGACATAAATTTAAATCAATAATCCGGATAGGCTTCTTGGCATGATCATTTTTGTAATACTCCAGGACATCCGGGTCTCCAGTCAAACGGCCACTGCGCAAGACAAACCACCTTCTCTTCCACGCCTAGAAACAAGAGGAACACCCACTGACTGTCAGGTCGGAACATCCTACGGTGGAGCACATTTGTTAAGCTAACTTTATGGATGCACTGTCTGGAAAAAGAGTTGTAGTATCTTGTCTCAGTTCTCTTACGACACAGCACATGGAACCGAATATAAAATCATTTCAATGAGTAATGTTGGGGAAACCGTATCAGCCAAAGGACAAGGACGGATGTCATGCTAAGTGAAAGAAGCCATCCACAAGGGCAGACACTCCCAACTTGTTATATGAATCCTTTACAGTAGTTAAATCCAGAGACAGACTCTGGACCAGTGGTAGGGCTGGGGTGGAAAAGGATAAAGTTCTAGAGAAAGGGTCAAAGCATGGAATGATGTGAATGAATTAACACTTAACAGGCTACTGAAAATTAGTGAAAAATCATAAATTGCAGGTTATTTTTCCACTTTAGAAAATAGTTTTCCGTATTTTAACAAGTCAGAGAAGGGCTGGAGAAATGGCTCAGTAGGGAAGAGGCTTCAACTCGAGCACGGGGACTTGCGCTCCGTCCGGTCCCCAACACCCACATAAAAAGCTGAACATGGCTGTATGTGCTTCTCTATCTCCTGCTACACAGAGCAGAGACAAGGACGGCTGCTGAGGCTTTTCTGGCCACCAGTGTCTCTCTGTGTTCCGTGAGACACCTTGTATTAAAGAGCAGGTCACCTGATGTCCACAGTACCCCACCCCTACGTACAAGAGAATACACTTATGGCACTTCCTCATAAGACTCTGACAGATGTTAAAACGTAGAATTCTGTTTTCTCAGGAGTGAGATGATGGGAAGGGAGAAACGGGCTTGGATGTTTTCCTGGTTGCGTCCCTGAGATGCTAGCAATGAGCTATCACTCTAATGGCCAGTCTGATGTTGTAAAGCCACAGAGATCTGCATTCCTGAATTGTCATGCTTCTCTTCCTAGCATGTGCATGCACATGCACACGTGTGCATGCAATCTGGATCTATACTTAATAGTTCCTTCGTCTAGATCTTTAATACCATTCCTAAAGAGGGCTGGGGGCTGAGTTATCCTAAAGGTGACTCAGTAGTTAACAATACTGGCTGCTCTTACAGAGGACCCAGGTTTAGTTCCCAGCACCCAGATGACAGCTCACAATCACCTGTAACTCCAGTTCCAGGTGATCCAATCCCTTTTGTGGCCTCCAAGGGCATCAGTGTATATGATGCACATACATACATGCTGGCAAAACATGTAACACATAAACTTAAATACCTGAACCTAAAAAGAATGTTTTAGAAGGGGCTGTAACATTGCTTACCGCTACCTTCCCTAAACCCTATATTCATTAGGTAAAGCAGGACCAGGTGGCTGACAGTCTAGTCACCTTTTATATCCCCAAATACAGCCCTGGATCCCCCAAAAGCTTCACTGCTGTTTGAGTGTTTTGTTTGTTTGTTTGTTTGTTTGTTTTTTTCTGGCATAGATAGCTAAATAGCAAGAGGCAGTAAATCTTGGTCACCTTCTAAGACGCATCTACGCTCCAGAATGAACACCAGAGATGAGGTGATGCAAAGAAGATGCCCTGTGAGCTGGGAGGAGAGAGACACGAGTTTCCCCAGCTCTCAGAGGTGTCATGCGTGGCCACCTTTCATGTCGCCCAGCGCCACACTAAATTGCATCGATGTTTTGGTTTAGAAAAACTGTACCTATACAAAGTGAACATCTCTCAGTGACAAGTGGGGATGGAGTCAGCTCGGGTTTACAGTGTTCTCAGAGTCCGTCCAAAATCCAACAGGAGTTTGGTCTTCTATGGTCTCATCAGTCCAAGAGTGAGCTTCATGCTTGTGCTGCAAGCCTAAGCCGGCCTGATGAAGACCTCCTGTGTCTTCACCAGCACCTATAGATAGACGTGCGCTCATCAGAAAGCACCTACTGTTTAAAGCCAGCCGAGGCAATGTGGCATTGCGCCAGAGCTGCCGAGCACCACAGACTTGCCATTTCTCTAGCACGTGCTTTGGGTTTGGCCGCCACACTACCCGCATTTTACGTTTAGATCTGGATGGCAGTGTTAGGGAAGACACAAAGGGTCTGGGGGGGGGGGGCGGCAACGGAGGCTCCAGCACCCTTTGTCCCAGTCCTCCGCAAGGAAGTAACGAAGGTGGCCAGAAGAAAGGCATGGAGCTCTGTGGATGTTCCACGTCCTGGGAAGTCACAAGGTTATAGATACACATGATACTGCATTACAAAAGTCCATTCATCTAATGCAAATGAACAACAGCCATGGTAGAAAATTTATCACCTTTTGCAAGGTGTGGTAGCACACATAGACTATGCCCTGAGACCTATAAAGGCATCCATAAATATTAAACCTGATACAGCAATGGAGAAGCAGAAAGTCAGAAAACAGTATTATTTATGCAAGGCCATCAAAGAAGCCTCTCTCTGGTTAGTGTCTCCCCCACCCCCATCCCCACCCCCAGATTGAAGAGTTTCTGTCTTTAAATACAGGAACGACTTCTAAAACTTTAATGGCTCGCAAGGAAATCTTTCTGAAATGCCTTACTACATAATTCATTGAACATACTTCATCCATTCCCCAGTGGCTCGGGCTCAGTAGTACAGGTGTCGATTTCTACACTGCATGTCATCAAGGGCCACCAAGGCTGCTGCTGTGCTGTGGAGGGTCATCAGCCCCATACGGAACCAACCCACTGCTGGGTGTGCCCAGTTCACCTAACAATTATAGGGGTGTGTGTGTGTGTGTGTGTGTGTGTGTGCTCGCTCGCAGAGGGTGGAGCTCAACCTTGATCTTGTTTTGCCTTTTAGTTAGGTCTCTCACTGGGCTGAGGCTTACTAAGGAGGAGGGTAGGCTGGCTGGTCTGTGAGCCCCAATGATCTGCCTCTGCTAACTTTTCCAGGGCTGGGTTTATAAGCACGCCCCTCCACGCCCAGCTCTTTTGCATGTGTTCTCGGGAATCTAACTCAAGGCCCAACACTTGACTGCTAAGTACTTTCTCAAGGGAACATCTCTCCTGCTCTGCCTACAATTCTATAAGCAAACTTTCTACCCATCGTTCCTTACGTTTTCATCAACTATCACTTCTGTCTTGGGGAGGTCAAACTCTTCATATGCTCTCTTACCAAAAGCCCATTGTTTTCTTTCCCAACCTTCTAGGCCTTTCCTTACTGGGCCACCTACTCTAACAAGGAAATAAAGTTGTACAGTTTGGGGAATATTAAATGCACTCTCATTAAAATTTGATCAGTGCTTTCCAAACGTCTTCTCTGTGAGGAAAAGAGCCCCTGAATGAGGCATATGTGTGAAAAGCATGTGTAAAGTAACTGCTCCAACCACTGCTGTGTGGTGGGAAAACTACAGAGCCAGAAGAGACTGGGATTGTCGTCTTCCTGTGTGCCTTTGAGACACTGTAAGCATCACTTTCTACTTCCCATTTAACCAGATTTCCTCCTTTGGACCTTCCTGTCACCAACATCCAAAAGGCCTTTAGAAACTGCCCTGGGGCACCGTGGACCAGTGACCATGGGAGCTGAACAGCAGCCACTCCCTGAGACCTGAACTCTTGAGACAGGGAATAGCAGCGCAGAGGACGTAGAACCGAGGCACCTGCCTCTTGTTTGTTTATTTTTAACGTGGTCTAAATGTGAATGTTTGTCTCAGTCACAAAATGAGTCACTCTCGTTGAATCTGGCACCCATGAAACGGGAAAAACAAAAGCAATTACATAAACTCACACTTTAACAAGGCAGCTATAAAGGTTCTCTGGATGGCAGGACAAAGCACCATTTAGTCACAGAATAAAGCCCGATGCTTGACAGGAGATCTGTCATCAGCACCCTTGCTAATCACAGCACAAAGGCTTCTCTGTTTTGTCCAAGCACACACAAAAAAGGCCCCAATAAACCAGTCTTTGTTATCTGAGAATATCTGGGATTCTTAAAGTTTGTCCTATTTTTACCCTGCTGTCTCGGGAGCCCCAGAGACAGCTGTACACTGCCTTCCAGTCTTCCTTGAGTAACAGTCAAAGCAGATGAGTTTTCTTGAAACCTTCAAAAGCAAATGTTCACATCGACTTTAAGTAAAAATCTTATGAAAAACCATTTTAACTATTAGATTTCCATGATGTATGGATTATGAAACAGTATCCATAAGGTTAGCTGAGGAAAATTACATAACAACTTACGGTGTGGCCATCATGTCTCACATGCAACAATGACTTGAGTTTCTAGCCCAATAATCAATGTAGTACCAACTCTAGTGAATCTGAATATTAAAGGAGCTTTAGATATACCACCCCCTGATATCAGTTCCCTCTGCTTACTGGTTATCTGTCTGCTATGTACATGGGAAAGAGCTCAAATTCCTAATAATCCAACCTGTTTCTCCTCAAAGGCTTGCCATCCTCTTGGGTCTGTCTCCTTTTCCACCTTTGGCCCTATAACAGATGCCATTCCTGAGCACACGAGTCACCCCAAACTCTGCTCAGCCCTCCTCTCTGAACCATCCCCGAACTAGCTTGCCCCGAGTTAGCTTGGGACCCTCCATCCTCACGTCCTTCCCAGTCGCACACTGTTTGATACTCTTAATCCAAATCACTTGGGGGTTTGGGGAAGCCTCGTCTCTGTACCTTTCCTCCTTTCCCATCCCCCTGCTCCCAAGGGAGCTTGTATCAGCCATTGCTGAAGAAGCAGGTAGACACGTTGAAGTTAGGATAAGGCGGACATTCTCATATGACCTACACATCGAGGGGACACTGGTCTGAGTACAACCGGCCCGGCCTACTCAAGAACTGTCCATAAATTTTCAATTAACTTGCTTTCAACCTCTACACACTTGGTTGGTGTCTATGAACTTCAGCTGAAAAGAATTCTGTAAAAGTACATCTACACTTAAGCAAATTAGGCTCCATTAAGCCCAAGGCAGGCCTATCACACTTTGGCAAAATCTGAAAACCGGCTTCTCGGCTACTAGGGTAACAGGCTGGAACACTCTGTCACGGAGGACAGATGGAGCCCTGTCATAAGATTTCCTACCTGGACCAGCCCCTCACTGTCCCTTGCTATATGCAATTAGCACGTTTATAGAATGTGCCCAATTACCCCAAGTGATGCTATGTTCAACTTTAAAGAAAACTACTGTCTCTGCCATACACATGTTCTAGGAGCCTTCTGTGGTTACAAATAACCAGAGGATTCTATGTTACAGGAGGGAAGTGATGGCTTCAGAGCAGCGACCGCATCATGGTGTATACATTTGCTGTACTTGGTGTACATGGGGTAGCGACCTCCAAATTCTGCACTGGGTCCAAACACCTCTGAGCTGCTTCCCCAACTCGACACACGCGGGACCTTTCCTTTCCTTTCCTTTCCTTTCCTTTCCTTTCCTTTCCTTTCCTTTCCTTTCCTTTCCTTTCCTTTCCTT
>NC_034609.1:5429013-5461354 GCF_900095145.1 Mus pahari
CTCTCTCTCTCTCTCTCTCTCTCTCTCTCCTCTCCTCTCCTCTCCTCTCCTCTCCTTTCCTCTCCTTTCCTTTCCTTTCCACTTATTTTGGATCAGCAACAACAATTAACAAATTACTAAGGTCTTGAAAGCCTTGATACAGACAATCTAATGCTTTCTGCCCATCAGAATCACCACAGAGAGCAAGTGAACTTGATTAGAAGATCTCTGGGAAAGAAATCAGAGATGGGAGGTAGCCATGGTCCGAGTGTCTGTTCCAGGATGGCACATGACCCTGAATCTTCCAAACCAGGTTGTCTCCTGAGCATACACCCTCCACACCCTCACGCTTCATTCCTCATCCAATGATCAACTTCCTTCAAATTCCAAGTCAAGACCTTCACTTAAGCCCCCAACTCAGTCCTGAGGTGGCAGCCCACATCTTTAATTGCATCACTGGGGGGTGAGGTGGGGGGCAGAGACAGGTGGGTCTCTGTGAACTGGAGACTAGTCTGGTCTACAGAGGAAGTTCCAGAACAACCAAGGGAACATAGAGAAACCCTGTCTCAAAACAAACAAACAGCAAACAAACAAACAAACAAAATAAAGCAAGCCCCCAAATCCCATCCTTGTAAAGGCACTTGCTGTTTCCTGCTCCTCTGTGTCTTGGTAGACAGCAACTACAGAACCCATCCACGGCTCCACTTGCTTACAGAAGCTCAGGGGAATTCTCTAGGACCCTCACTGGGTGCCAAAGCCTAACAAAGTTTCAGGGGACAAGATGCAAATGGCCACAGATCTCTCATCAGCCTGCACCCTGAGAAGGTGTTGAGGACAGAGTGCAGGGGGGCTTGTTTTGTTTTGAAGTCTACTAGAAGGTACCGCACACCTGCTATTCTGTGGGGAAAAACAATTAACTGAGAGTTCTCTGATGGATTCAATGCGAACTTTACATATCATCTCAGAAATCTGTAAATTGTCATGAAGATGACAGAGCTGTTTGGGTTTCACGTAGCTCAGGCTGGCCTCTAACTTGCTATGTAGTGTCTGCTTCCCAAGAGACAGGACTGCAGTGTTGGCCACCAAGGCTAGTGAGAACACTGAATTATCTTTGTTCGTTTACTTGGTTTTCAAGAGTGTTTCTTTGTGTAATCCTGCCAGCCTCTACCTCCTGAGTGCTATTATTAATGTGCATCCATGCCTGACTAAGAACGCTGGATTTTTTTTTAAAGATTTATTTTATGTATATAAGTACACCGTAGCTGTCTTCAGACACACCAGAAGAGGGCATCAGATCCTATTACAGATGGTTGTGAGCCACCATGTGGTTGCTGGGAGTTGAACTCAGGATCTCTGGAAGAGCAGCCAGTGCTCTTAACCACTGAGCCATCTCTGCAACCTGAATACTGGATTTTTTAATGACGGGAGTTAGACTAAAGTTCAAGGACAGGAAAATGGTTAAATTATGCAATACCTGTACTATGCAAACCATTTTAAAAATATGGAAAATATATATGATAGTGCCTGCAAGATAACTTAAATGAAAAAGGGGGTGAGGGGTATGGTTCTCATCTACCTGAGATCCCAGTACCTGAGAAGCTGAGGCAGGAGGACTGCAGGAGTTCAGTTAGATTGGGTTGTTATCAAATGAATTATAGACCACCCTAGACTGCCGAGACCTTGTCTCACTACACAACCATAAAACCAAAGTTGCAGAGTTGTATAGAAGGTATGGCTCCATTTGTCTGAAATAATTATGTTTGTGTGCATGTCAACAAGTTTAGAGAAAAGATCTGAAAGCATGTAAATCCCAGTGCTAACCATGACAAGTCTGTAACAGGGAACAGAGATTCAGACAAGGTACACCCGCCCCCCATAGCTCTTCCATTTATTGCCTTTATAATGGCACTAAATGCTCTAAATTTTGAGTTTATGTCTAAAAAAGCTTTGAAAAAGAAAATGCATTTTTTTTTAAAAAAAATATCTAGGCATGGTGTACATAAAGTGAAAAGTTTGTGTTGCCTCCGTCTGGAAATGCCATTTTTTTCCTTTGCAATTAGTGAATGAATTTAATGTTTCTCTCAGATATAGAATCCCAGGATACATCTGGAAGCGGCGTAGTCAGGAAATGGCTTAGACAAAGACTTGGTTTTGAAGACTGGATACAGGGGTTAAAAACAAACAAGCCAGCAAAGCTGGGGACACTTAAAATAGACCAGCCCATCGCTCCCCTCCCCCATCCAACATCCATAATGCTCTCATTGTCTTCAGAGGCTATGCCAGTTAAAGGGCATACACTTAGATGTCTAAATGTCTGAAAACATCAAGTACGTGCCTAGGGATTTGCTTTCTCCATTAAAACTACTAAATTTCCAAAATATTGCTCCAAGTGTAAATGAAATGTGGACAAAAACAAATTATCCACGCACAAGGACAAAAGCAAGCCGTGTGCTTAAAACGTGTGCTCGGTTGTTTTCCAGGAAGCATTATTACCTTCTCTCCTCGAGCAAAATCAGGAAAAAGCAGGCTTCGTGGGAATTTCCACGCTCCAGCTCTATCATTACAGCCGTCTGTTCCACACACACAGAAGCCTAAAACTTCCTGTTTTCAAGCCAGGCTCACCATTTTCTAGCCTTGCCCGATTTGTGCTAACTTTAGCTTAGTAATACAAACAGAAGAATACACTGGAAAAAACTGCAGACCGATGCCTGGCTCCAGGCTCCTGGCTCCCAACTGTCCGGGGAACTTCTGAAGTATCAGAGTTTACAAGTTTACATACATGCTCGGCCTGGAGAGAAGCAGGCTAGCCAAGTGTGGAGAAGGTGAGGGACTCTAACAATGACCACCAAAGACCACCAGCTACCACAACAAAGCCAAAACCACCTCAAAGGAAGAGGTGGATTGAATGCCCAGGGAGAAACCCAAGCAATCTGGCTGAGCTGAGTCAAAGGGTACGCACACCATTATGAGCCCCAAACATGCCAGAGGAGGCACCGTGCGACAGAACCAGAACATTAGTGACTGTCACAACCAGAGAGCTGATTTTCTGACTTCACTTAGATTTGGCTGCTGTGGCCTGCAGCTGTCCTGTGGACATTACAGCTTGAAATGACAATTCTGTAACTCATGTGCGAGATAGCATCTTGCTACAAAGCACAGCTCCCAAAGATTGAGACCTACAATGATCACGGTTTAAACTATGCACGACTGTAAGCTGGGATGCCTACTATGCACCACAAACGCATGCCACCTGGGTTACTGCCACTGTTATTTGGAAAACAACGGACTTGTCTATATAAACTGGCATTTTTAAAAAATGGTGCTGGTGTGGTGGCACACACATTTAATGCCAATATTTGGAAACAGAGGCAGACAGATCTCTGAATTCAAGGTCAGCCCGGTCTACATAGTGAGTTGCTGACCAGTAGCGATATATCCCAACGCCTGTATGTCCTGGCCTGGGCTGTAACTCAGTTGTTAGGGTGGTTGCCTAGAAAGCATGAACCCAGCACCTGGGATGCTGGCTCATGCACGTGATCTCAGCATTTGGGATAGGCAAACAGAAGCATCTCATTCAAGGTCAAACTCTATGCTTACAAGGCTGTCTCCTAGCTGTGGCGTGGCCATTACCCTCTATAATTCTTGGCAGCTGTGACTGTCTATAGCCTGGGCCCGTAACACGGAACCACAGAGGAAGGCAAGGGCCCATGAGGCCCCAATCCTCATCAAAGATTGACTGACAGCTAGTACTGCTGGAAAGAAAGAGATGTTTCCCTTAGTGGTATAATCACTTGGCTGCTTGCAAAGTGTCTGTCTGCCTTTAAGTAACGCTAATTAAGCACACTGGTTCACCCTGTTAGACTTGGGAGGGTCACATCTTCAGTTCATGGTTGGTACCTTTCTGGGGTGAATAGACCTTTCCCCCCCAGAAAAGTTCACACAAAGCTACAGAGTAAATCTAAGACCAGTGTGGGTCTTAGAACCCTGTCTCAAAACTAAATCAAGCCCAAAATAAACAACAACAACAACAAAAAGCTCATCAAAACATTAACAGCAATCTTGATTCTTTTTGTTTTGTTTTGTTTTGTTTTAATTTCAACTTCTGGCTGGAAAGACGCTGAGGAGTCAAGAGTGAGTATTGATCTTCCAGAGGACCAGAGCTGAGCTCTCAGCACCCAATGTCAGACAGCTCACAAGAAGTTCCTGCTTCCACAGAGACCTGAACACACGTGCACAAGCCTTCCCATAAAAACACATGTACACATAATTACACATAATAAAAACATTAAAAAAACCCTATCTTTTGTTAAAACCCTTGGATTTCTCAATTCCATTTCTTGTTCACCTACGATATCCAAAATATTTATTTCAGGGGTAAAACTGTGTATTTGTTTGTTTCTGAGTTTTCAGCAAAATCCAAAAGCATGCTTCCTGTCAAGTGTTTTGCTTGTTTTGTGGCGTGTTTACAATGTGCACTAAAGCAGAGCAGGCTACAGTAGGAACCAGGTCATGGCTGGCCAGAGACCTGGGTCGTCAGTCAAGTGCATATGCCGTTCCTGCAGAGGACCTGGGGTCAGTTCTTAGCACCACATGGCAGCTCATAATCGCCTGTAACTCCAGTTTCAGGGGAAAGCCATCTTCTAAACTGAGGGGTCCTGCACATGTGGTGGGCATGCATGCACTGGACACACAAACATACCCATAGAAACAAGTGAGTAAGTAAATAAATAAATAAATTAGTCTTAAAGCTTGGGACACAGTTCAAAAACATCACTGAAAACAAATTTCAAAACAAATTGCCATAATGGTATTAACATGAACTAAGTCTGGATGAGGCTCAATACCACTTTCTTCTGAATGCACAACTCAGTTTAAGGCTTCCAGGCAAAAGGTATGAGGCAGTCATGAGTTTCCTTGGGAAAAATAGTTCCAAAGAGATAAATCAAGCTCTCTAGAGTCACCCGCTCAGGTCCTGCTTCCTGCAATGCACAAAGTAATTGACCTTATCCAAAGTCAGCCATCGGGTCCAAAGCAGAGGCCAGAACAGCAGCCCCTTCTCAAAGGAAGTGAATTCTCTAACGCAAACTTGGAAGGCTCAGCTCAAGTGACTAAGCCATGTCAGGGATCCAGGCATGGCTCTTCGAGGAAAATGTTCCACTCATGTAAGCAGCAGAGACAGCATGATTTGGTCACCAAGAAAAGCTGTTGACTACTTAACTTACTTCTTTTCTGTACTAGCTGGTCCATTCTATGCTGTGGACCAAACTGAGCCCTGCCGTCCTAGTTCCTGTCAGCTTTCCATTGCCCCCTTTACCACACTGCCGCCTCATAACCTTTGCCCAGCAGGAACAGAGTACAACGGACTGAAGGTAATGACAACAGCAAGGATCTGTGTACATGACGATGTTGGAGAGTCGGGGGCATGGCCGGTGTAATGAGAAAACCAGTGGAAGCACTTGATATAGCCTCAACTGGAATCAAAACTAAGGTCAAAGTCACACAGCAAAACAAAATGAACCCCACCAGACTGTAGTAGAGTCACCTACACACAACCACACTGGGCAGTTAATGCTAGACAGCCTGTACACTGATAAGCTCCGAATGCAGTGGAAACCCTGGGAGACAATCAGAGCCATTGACAGAGTGGAGTATTTGAGGCGCAGGCAATAACCACTACTGCCTCTGTCTACTGGCCAACTCAGAAGTTCACTAAGGTCTGTGAACGCTAAAAATAACCACATCAACATGTTTACAGCATTTTAAAAATACAGGATCCACACAGTCATCTAAATATAGCCCGAGTTCAGACTGCAGGGGCTGGCTTTGGGTTTGTGACATGTCTCCAGACATCCCACAGGACACCACAGATTCTCACATTTTGCTGTTTTACTTTAAATATGCCATCGTTGATGTTTAACTAGAATGAAGGAGAAGTGGACTGGGGGGGGGGGAACAAGGGAAGGGGGCAACAAAGAGGAAGAATGCCACTTGGCCTCCCTTGAACTAACATTACGCAAACCCGGGTACCAGTACTTGATGGAGGAGCCTGACCTCTGTGGGGTGTCCTGCTTGTAGTTTTCCACTCTTTATCCCAGTGCTCACCACCCCTGCCCTGTCTTCATCCCTTGCAAAGAGACGCACAGATAAGCAACGGAGAACATGCAAGGCCCCCCCCCCCCACACCATCTGACACATGTGGAAGACAGCAATTTGAACTCTAATCCTGTAATTTTGTTTGTTTGCTTTTGTTTTTTCTATACAGGGTCTCACTACGTAGCCCTGGTTGGCCTGGAATTCCCTATGTAGACCAGGCTGGCCTCAAACTCAGAGATCTGCTTGCCTCTGCCTCCTGAGTGCTGGGATTAAAGGCTTGCACCACCACATCGAGCTTCTAGTTCTGTACCTGAGGAGCAGGGTGTTCTTAGGTGAATCAGGGAAAGTATTTCCAATAAAAGCCCAACACTGTTCTCAGAGGGATCTCAAAGGGAGCCGTGCTAAGGCAGAGCCAACTTGGCATTTCATCAGTGAGCTGCTGCGAGATATTCGCTCAAACACTGTTGACTTAAATTGTATCCCTCTGCAATTTCAATTTCAAGAAACCTTAAAAATTTAGCAGGTGTGTGTATGTGTGTGTGTGTGTGTGTGTGTGTGTGTGTGAGAGAGAGAGAGAGAGAGAGAGAGAGAGAGAGAGAGAGAGAATCTTTTGTCACACCTCAACCTTATACTTCCAAATTAAGTTAAACTGCAAATATTTGCATCTCTTAAGTGACTGTGGTGGAATTTTCATTTCTGAAAGTTGCCCAGTGTTTTCGGAAAACATTCTGATTTACCGTTCTGCAGGTAGTATTGTTTTCTTTATCTAGTTTACTTTGAAGACATTAATAGTAAAACTGATAAGTTACCAGGTGAATATAAATAATATTACAATAAATAACATTTTCCATATTCTGATCTGGCTTTTATTCATGCGCACACACATGCTTTCGAGTACCTAACTGCTGGGGTTTTCTGCTGCAGATGGAGTTTTGTGATGCTAGGTGGGTCCCCCACACTGAGCCACACCCACAGCCCTCAGTCTTTGGAGACTGGGTTCTACTAAGCAGTATAGGCTCCTGTCTCAGCTTCCTGGGGCTGCAGGTGCACTGGCAAGGTCTGTTCTTCTAAGCAGTTTGTAAAGAATAACCAGAACTAGAAAGTTCACAGCACTGTCCTTATGAATTCCCTTTTCACCCCCTCACAGCTTGCTCCTCTCAGCAAATGGCCTCCAGGGCCACTGTACCTACTGTGTGTGTGTGTGTGTGTGTGTGTGTGTGTGTGTGAGAGAGAGAGAGAGAGAGAGAGAGAGAGAGAGAGAGAGAGAGAGAGAGACTCAGCTTCTGGTCCTCACTCACGGCCCATCTACTCTCGGATTAACTTTATTCACCCCAACACACAATAACCCAACAAAATGGAGTGTGACGGAGAGAATTTAATATCCCCATGCATAGAAGAATGCTAAGCACAAAGATAGTCACCAATAAATGATCTTTAGGATGATGCATAAACAGAAAAACAAGAGATACTGTGTCAACGACCTGAAGAATTACCACTGAACTTTTAGATAGGAATATACCTCAAATACAGGAAAAACAAACTGGAAGCCATTATATGAAGCGTAACTATGCAGGAAGACTTGCCCCAAGTGTCTGGGACATAGTGAATGAGGACATGTCTGCCCCCTAGTGGACTGCCCATAAGCCGGGACCGCTTACAATAGGCTTGCGCTGCAAAAAAAACAACAAAAAACATAACAACAACAACAACAACAACAACAAAACAAATCTGAAAAACAAGCAGGACAGTGGCAGAAAGCGAGACATAAAGCCAGAGGGAGCTTCCATCTTATACAGATCTGCTGCTCAAGACGAGGAAGGTGACTGTGGTAAGCACCTTTGATCCAGAGACTTAACATGTCTACACCTTGGGCAAGCCACTTACTCTAGAACCTTTGGACAGTGATCATTTCCTTGTAAGGAAAACCCCTCATCTCTAGATTGTATCTAGATACTACGTGGATTTCTCTACAGATAAGATAACAAGTCACTGGCATGCTAGCATCTAGGCATGGCCCTTCTGTTTTTGTTTTCCCTATGTCCTAAACATGGATAATTAAAATAAAAACATTTGCATAGAGGGGTCTGCAGGTCCCAGGTTCGCTTTCTACAGGTGCAGGCAACGTGAGTGAAGCCAGGCAGAGCAGCAGGCAAGGTGGTGTGGCTCCTCCAGACGAATCTTTATCTCTGCTGGGATCCTTCTGTGTTCTGTGGAGAAGGGGGTGCATGGTTTGCCCATGACCTCATCCTCAACCACAGCTGCCTTTTGAAAGCAGCAGCTCCTTTTATATTAGAGTTCCTCACTAATACACACTCAGTTCCTGACAGACAGGATGACAGACAGGGCTGCTGGCCGGCGTACACAACCCATCTGGAGACTCCACCCCTGAGGACTTGTGACATGGGTTTCCAAGACAGCCAGCCACAGCGATATAAAAAGCATGAACAGAATGAAACACAGAAAAATGATGCCTAAGGTAAGACACAAGTAAAGGATAGAGTTTCTGGCCTTAAATGATGGGTGGTTCAATTTCTTCGTTCCTAAGCAACCACTCTTCAGAGGCAATTCTAAATTTCTTCCCATATTTAAGGGCACATAAAACTCCTTCTGCATCAGTAGGAATTCTACTTCTCAAAACTGTACAGCAGTCAAGTGAGAAAAGGCATTCAACAATATTCTAATCAAAGTACAAAACTGCTTACTTAATTAACCGTTGTATCACCTTCTACTGAAGTATACTGGACCAATCAGTTCAGCAGGTTTTAAAGGCCACACTGATCTGCGACCACACCTTGCACCGATCCAGTGTTAACTTGAATGAGTCCTACCAGCTTTTCTGAAGGAAGAGCTGAAATCAGTGCAGCTGGGGCACACAAAGCCTATATATACGCCAAGCAAATGTCCAGGACATAGGAAGATAAAGGCTGCATTTTCTTGCTTTTCAGATGTTGAGAATGCCACCAGACACGAATCACGAAGTTCTGAATCCATCTTCCTCTCTATTCCGTTTGAACCTAAATCCTTCAGCTACAGGACACACTACAGAGGACAGAATGAAAGGCCTACCATCACTTGGGATCTCTACTAGTAAAGCAAATCTCAGTGGAGACACCCCCTCTCCCAAAGACTTGTTTCAGTAAAAGAGGTTCATGTGTCAGGAGGAAAGATGTGGGAGAATTTCCCCAGCTCTCCATTCTTAGATATAGCTCCCGAGTTGATTTTTATCCCTCGTCTGTCTTCCAGCCAAATTATTTATGGTGGGGGAAAACAGCTCAAATAATTCACTTTCTTAAAATTCACTATATTTAGAGAATGATGTCACCACACAGTTTGAAACACATGATATAAGTCTTAAAGCATGCTTCTATGTCTAACTTCATGTTCTGGAGTCGGTTCAAATTATTCATTAAAATGAATAACAAAGAACAAAACACAGAAGCAGCAGCTGTTGCATTTGGACGTCTGATTTGCCACAAGTGGTGTATTTATAGTTAAACAGCAAACCGGGCTACGCGGGAAAGCCATTCTTACTCCTAGGTAGTATACTGCAAGAAATCATGCAAATCATTCATTCAAGAACTAATTTTTATAAATGTGTTCGTGCACATGTGTGGCGTCTCTTCTCACCTTTGTCTTTGGTTTGCTTCTGCCAAGACGCTGTAGTTCAGGATAGCTGTCTCCAGAGCCTACAGAGTCTCCTGGCTCTCCTACCTCACACTAGGAGGGCTGGAATTATAAATATTCACCAACACATCTAGCTTTTTTATATGTGTTCCAGGAATCAAACCCAGGTTATCATTTCTCTGACCTCCAGGGCTTAATTTTTTTTAACATATTTTAATAGATTCTGAATTAAACTTCTTTCATCAATCATAATTTGCGAACAAACTGAGGGCACAAACTATTAAATATTAATATTAAATAACATGTACCGAATGTAAATGTTTACCTTAAACTATTCTATAAAATCTATACATACACACAGCATCAAGTAGTATAAAAGGGCTACTGAGGCAATACCATAATCTCTGTCGCAGGCATCCTGGTTCCCAGTTCTACACAGTGTGCCTAGGCTTTGGTTCCTCTTTGTGGATAGCCATCTCCCCTTCCCGTTAGCCTGGGTTTACCCCCTCCTCTCTCCACCTCACCTGCCAAATCTCTGCCCATCTGTTTGTGGGGAGGAGTGGGCAGACTAATTCCTCTCCTTCCAAAGCTGTCAACCTGTGTCACCAGAGTGCTCCCAGGTCCCTGCTGTTCAACTGCTCTGATGCCCATCAGACTTCAGAACAGGTTTTCAAACTGCCACTTATTGTCTGTACTTTTCTTTCCTGTGTCCCTCAAGTCACCTAAACCAAAGGAGTATTTGAAATATCTGGAGTAAATTCAGCTTATGGTGAATATGCAAGGAAGGAAGAAAGGAAGGAAGGAAGGAAGGCAGGCAGGCAGGAAGGAAGGAAAGAAGGAAAGAAGGAAGGAAGGAAGGAAGGAAGGAAGGACGGCAGGCAGGAAAATATGTATTTACAAGTTGAGCAACATGCTCGCTCACCTGCAACCATGCTAGACCTGTTTTGAGGCTTTGTAACCCACCTTGCCCTTCTAAAAGTGGCTTTCCTTTCACTGGCAAGGCGGAGTTGAGCCACACTTAACCTGCTCTTTATTTCTCTGGCACCATTAGCTTTATCTACTCACACCCTCCCCCCCCAACCTCTTTCTCATGCCTTTGACTGCCCCTAGGCCCACCTGCTGTGCCTAGACTTTTAACCATCAAAACTTGTGTACCACCAGCTGGACATTTCCCTCCCTCCCCCTTTTTAAAGATTTTATTTATTTATTATATGTGAGTACACTGTAGATGTCTTCAGATCTCATTACAGATGGTTGTGAGCCACCATGTGGTTGCTGGGATTTGAACTCAGGACCTCCGGAAGAGCAGTCAGTGCTCTTAACGGCTGAGCCATCTCTCCAGCCCCCAACATTTTCCCTTTTAATTCTAAAGTTTGCATCAGTTTTCAATCAACAGTGCAGTCACAGGGTGCACTTTCCCTAGGCCCCAAGAAGGTCTAGAATTATATTTGCTTCTCTGCTAGCCTAGTGTCCTTGTGTTCCCCATGTCAATCAAGGGTGAATGCTCTCAGAGACAGGCTGCTAGGTTTTGAATACAAAGGGTCCTCCACAGGCTCCTGTGGCTGAACACTTGGTCCCCAGCTGGTGGCACTGTTTGGCGAGGCTATGGAATCTTTAGGAGGCAAAGCTTTGCTGGAGGAAGTGGGTCACAGGAGTCCAGCTTTGCAGTGTTATAGTCTGGCCTCATTTCCTGTCCTCTCTCTCTCTCCACACTCCCTAAGTGCAGATGCTGTGTGATCACCAGTCTCTTGTTGTTGACCCCAGGAACCATCTCTTTTCCACCATGATGGACTCTGACCCTTTAGAATTATAAACCGAAATAAACGTGTTTTCCTGTAAGCTGTTTCATTGGTCAGGGTATTTTATAACAGCAAGAGTAAACTAATATGCACCCCTCTAATGCATGTACATACTTAGCAATTCTTTTTTGGGGGGGGGGTTCGAGAGAGGGTTTCTCTGTGTAGCCCTGGCTGTCCTGGAACTCACTCTGTAGACCAGGCTGGCCTCGAACTCAGAAATCCGCCTGCCTCTGCCTCCTAAGTGCTAGGAATAAAAGGCATGCGCCACCACGTCCGGCTCATACTTAGCAATTCTATGCAGGTAGGTTCTGTTGGAATCTACCCTTTGTCCCCTTCTCCACTCAGGAAGCCTGACCCATGAGCCAGCAGATCCCTACAGCATGCCTTCCACCTTGGACATTCATCTTGTTCTGTCCAGGGCCTACGAAGGGTGTGGAAGTCAGGCCTTAAAGGACGTATGATGTAATGGTTAATCATGTTTTATAATTTGCTTTGTCTGAAAGAGAAATGTCTCAAAGTTGTTTTAGTTCTTGCTGCATTATCATCTTAGGACAAAGAGAACAGCAAGCTTTTCCTAGTGCTCTCAGACAGTCTTAAGAGGGTAAGCGTTCTGACCAAAGCCTTTGCTGCCTGGGTTGCTGTGTTTTAACCATCTCGTCAAGTCACCATTTGCCCTGGGAAACCATGAAAGCCCGAGTTGAGCTTCCCTATGGCATACTCAACTGCTTATTTGTTCATTGGAGATCACTCAAAATTTACAACATTCTTTTTCTTTTAGCAAAAATGGATCTAAAAATAATGCCAACTGACAACTTACCTCCATGTGGGCGAGGTATTTTATTGGGAATAATGGGTTATATTTATTTACTCCATTCATCCGCTCACTTGTTCCAGAAATATGTACTGAGTACTGATGAGTGGCACTGCTGTCATGGCGGGGAGGGAGGTGCGCTCATAAAGCGGTGTGTATCAGCGTCAGCAAACCCAAACTCCAGCAGAGGACACAAACTAACAAAAAACAGCTGATCTTTAAGTTAAGTTTATAATTGCCACGAAAGAAAACTCAAGCTGGTCTAAGTCCCAACCTTCCCTAAATCATCCTAAGGGCAGAGAGAAAGGCCCGAACAGGGTCCCTGAATGTATCTCAGCAGTCCCAACCCTTAACACGGTCCCTCTGGGAGATGACAATTAGCCAGCTCTTAGGCTCAGATCCTGGGAGCTGCTGCATAGGCTTAAAAGCTCTGCAACCTCATCCTCTTGAATGCCTCCATCAGCTAAGAAGATGAGGTAATCACTTTGCAGCTTCACTGTAGTCCTCACGCAAGGCCATTACTCCAGTTCCCTGACATCATCAAACACGCACCTCTGGCCACCCACCACTTCACTCCAATATCCATCAACAGTGTGTTCAGCTAGAGTGAAAAGAAGGAGAGTGAGAGGGAGGGAATATTACTTTATTAAATTTTTTAAAATTCTAAGTAACTATTTGTCCTTTCCCTACTGGAAAGCCCAAGTGAGGAAACAGGCATCAGAGAGGACAGAGGCATTCAGACGCTTATCAAATGTTTGATGACAACAGCAACTGAGTGACTAGCCAGGTGTCTTAAAAACTAAAGATGCAAAATATGACGATGACCTTTACCACCCATGGTTACTTGATTTGATGCTGAAAATTTACCTCTTCCACAGAAAAGAAGCGGAGTGATCACACGGGACACTGTGGATGCTGACACTGGACACCCTTGAGAAGCCTCCAGCTTCCCCTGAGATACCCCCCCTCTCTCCTACTGTCTCCTCTCCATCTCTCAGGATCACAAGTTCTTCTTTTGCTTTACCAAAGTACATCAAAGGATTTTTGTGTTTGCTTTTTCTGAGGCAGGGTCTTTACTACATAGGCAAGGCAGGCCTGGAATGCATTAATCTCTCGCCTCAACCTCATAGTGCTGAGGTGATAAGCCACCTGTGTGCCAACACAGCCAGCACAAGCGACCTTTGACCCTTAACTTACAAAGCATCTCTGCTTTCTGCTTATGCCTCCTTTTTTTCCCCCAAGGTTATTTTTCACATTTCAGTGTAGATTCAACTTGACAATTCACAATTTAAAAACAACAACAAAACAAAACAACAACAACAAAACAGCCTTCCCTTCTCGATACAGGAACCACAAAACGGGTTAGATAATTTGGATATGTACCAGCTCAAACCAAGCTCTTCCAGGGCTCTCTCCAGCACAGGAACACTGATTAACATTCATTGAGCACCCATTAATCCCAGACATTGTTCTGAGCACTTTGTACATTAAGTTAGTCCTTACCACAACCCAATGAGGCAGGCTATAATTATTCCCAATTACAGATTCGAAAACTAGTCACAGAGAGATTAAGTAATTTACCCAAGTCAAACTGGAAATGGTAAAACCAAGATCCGAACCAGCGTCGGCCCAAGAGCATGCCTCTCAACACAAGCATCTTGTCTTCAAGGGGTAGCAAACATTTTGTAAAGGCCAACTACTGCAAATATCTGTCTCATGTTCTTTTTTTCATATAGCCCAGAACTTTCTTTCAAAACCAGCCCAGCAGTCCACTTTGCTGAACTCTGGTCTACAATTCATGTGTATGTTTGTGTATACATGTACATGTGTGGTACTGGTGTGTAAGGGCAGTGGTGTGGTAGGGTAGTCCCTTGTTAATGTGAATGTGTACATGTGTTGGTGCATGTGCATACACATGCCAGTGCATACAGACGCCAGAAGTCGGGGGCTTTCCTCCAGTGCTCTCCTTTGTTTTTGAGACAGGATGTATCAGCCACTAAAACCGAGGCCCGTGAGGTTGAAAAGGTAAGAGCTGGCCAACTAGGTACAGGAATCCGACCTAACTCCATACCCTACCCCCCTTCCTTCCCAGGGTCCCTGGCTCCCTCAGCAAAGCCTGGTCTCTTTACAAGCATTCCAGGGATCCAAATTCAGGTCCTCACACTTGTGCAGCTGCCATCTTACAGAGAGTGCCATCTCCTCAGCCTCATATCTCCCATGAGCCAGTTGACATCTTACAGAGAGTGCCATCTCCTCAGCCTCATATCTCCCATGAGCCAGTTGACATCTTACAGAGAGTGCCATCTCCTCAGCCTCATATCTCCCATGAGCCCGTCTACTTCTTTTACAGAGAAAAGTTCAGAAGGAAACAAGTAAGATTCCAGGCCCAACCCAGGACCCAAGAGCAAACAACTGTGCAAGTACAGGCCAGGCGAAGAAATGTAAACATCGAAATCCAAGCACTGTCTGTGGTCCATGGAGGCACACAGGACAGACAGCACCCACCCCTCCCCCCATAAGAACCAGGTGTAATAATCACAAATGAATAGCAAGAGTGGTAATAAGCCGGGAGTGGTGGCACACGCCTTTAATCCCAGCACTCGGGAGGCAGAGGCGAGCGGATTTCTGAGTTTGAGGCCAGCCTGGTCTACAAAGTGAGTTTCAGGACAGCCAGGGCTATACAGAGAAACCCTGTCTCGAAAAATACAAAAAACAAAAAAACAAAAAAAAAATTGTGGTAATAAAAAAAAAAATCAATGACTAGGCTGGAGAGAAGGTTCAGCGATTAAGAACACTTCCAGAGGTTCTGAGTTCAATTCCCAGCAACCACATGGAGGCTCACAAACATCTGTAATGGGATCTGATGCCCTCTTCTGGTGTGTCTGAAGATAGCAACAGTGTACTCATATACATTAAATGAATAAATAAATCTTTAAAAGAAAATCAATGCCCGAGTTTCACAATAAAATTTCCCTACCTGTTGAACTTAATAGTATGTTGGCATCACTCGATGACATAGACAGTGTCTTCAGACTTAAGAATCAGTCTTTAGTTGAAGTCTCTTATAAATGCTGGCTCATTGCTTTCTTATCAAAATATTATCTATAATGTCAGACATGAAGTAAAGTAGTACATTAACTAATATCTCCGTGCTCCTGGAATTGAACCCCATCAGCTCATGTTCTCTTCGGCTGTTGGAGAGGACGTACTGACAAAACAATAACCTCGGAATGCTCTCTTACCCTCTCAGTGCGTTACGATTTCTGACAGTAATTTTCTTAGGTTACATATATTTTACAACAACTTAAATGTCTTTTAAAAGTCAAAAGTCCTAGACTGGGGAGAGGGCTCATTGGGTAAAGACACACACTTGCCACACAAGGCTGGTGATCTCATCTTGATCCCAGGGACCTACGTCAGAGTGTCCTCTGAACTCCACACGTGTGCACCCACCTCAAAATGATAACAATTGTTTTAAACCCAAGGATCCAACGTTCTGTTTTGAATTAAGTCGTTTATACTGGCTCTTCATCTACCAAGATACACAGCTACATCTACAAACCCCATCCTCAGAAGTTGTTCCCCGAAAATAAGTATTTATATAAAATTTGGCTAATTTTAGTCAGGGGGGGTGGTAATTCTTAGATGCTAAGAAACTGTCTCACTTTTACTTTCTTTCATATTAAATTGAGGCCATCTGTTTAAAGTAACAGCAGTTATTTTTAGCAGTTAGCCAAGAGGGTACTTATAAAAACCAGAAACAGTCACCTCTTCTCTTCTTATCCAGCGCAGGGCTTCATGGTCACACAAAGCTCCCAGGCTGTTGCTGCCACACCCACTATTACAGACGGTTCTAAAACCCCCACCTGGCAGGTCAAGTATCATCTTTTCCCAATCCTTCTGTTTTCAGCGGTTTCTAAGCACGGAAGAGGAGGGAACCTGAGGTCTTTATTGCCATGTGACAGTATCAGCTGACAGTCCTCACGGCACAAGTTGTCTGTTTTTAAGAACTTGTGTGCCTCTGATGAAGCAAGCTGTTTACTTCCTACTTAATGTCTAACCTGAATTCATTCCTTCTAGATGCAGCAACCTGTGTCTTCAACCCCTTGTCTCCTGGGGGACAGTGACATGGGAAAGAAAATCGCAGTCAATACATGTGTGATTGCCTCCTTCACATACACAGCTGTGATCTAAACAAGGAAAGTCAAGCCCCGAAAGCCCCATGCCTTGCCGGGTCCCCGCCTTCCCTCCAGTACTTTGAAGTAACTACCCTGCTTCTATGGAGTTTCTCTTAGAAGCCAATGTACTTTGCCCTTGCCAGGTCAGAGACTGGGTTAGGCTTACTCCAGAGCACCCTTCCTACGTGTTTCCACTCTCCTCGTTATTACGTTAATTGTACATACTCAGAGCTACAATTTGATAGCTGGAGACAGCCCATAATGATCAAATCATGGCAGTAAACATACATACTCCTTAAGCATTACATTTCTTTCAATTAATGTAATAATCCTATGTGTTTGTAGGGTACAGTGCAATGTTTCGACGCATGCATACGATGCATATGATGTATACCGACACAGGCTATTAATGTTTCTGTTCTTGTTGTTACTTTGTATTTGTGGCAGCACAATTCACAAGATGTGGAATCAATGTAAATGACCATTGGTGTGATGGATAAGGAAAAATGACATATCAACTTCAGAATGTATGCAATGAAATATTATTCAGTTACTAAAATGATATCCTATGACAGGTACCGAAACTGATGGAGCTGAAAGTTAATTAACTAATTAGTTAGTTAATTTTATGTCTAGTTAGTCCGGCATGGGAAGGTAAGTGTCGCATGTCCTCTCTTACATGGGGATGCCAAAGAGTTCACAACATGTACAGCCACATACAGCAGTAATGGTAAGAGGCTAAGGGCACTGGTGAACAACTTGTAGCCAGTCACAATCAGGGAGAATAACATCGTTCTAGAACTCAACAGTACAATGGAGGAGGCACAGGCTATAACAGGTAAGCGATATTTTAGATATGACTTTAGAAGACTCGGGAGGCTCTGAACACAATGAGAAGCAGGCCTTTCTGTCAGTGCAACTGGGAGAGAGGAAGGAGGGGCCTGGCTAACCAAGGCTTGCCAGTGTGCTCAGTCATCTTTAGTCCTTTGGGGTTATTCTTCCCGAGCAGGGTCTCATGTAGCCCAAGCTAGCCTTGTAGCCCCTATGCAGTTGAGGATGCCCTCAAATTTTGCATCTAACCTCCAATTCCCAGGATTATAGACATCCTGAGACACTGTAATCCAAGATTTTCCCCAAGTTTAAATTCAACATTCAAAGGATTTATCTCATGGAAGACACAGGGCCTGAAGCACAGCTCTGCGATTCCTTGCCCTGACATCTAAATTCTTATCTAAAATGCTGTTTTAATAAATATTTCCTCCACTGTGAATGAGCAGCAACTGGATATACAAAAACCCAGGCGGAAGAGATACCTCCCAACCTATCAGTTGTGGACCGATAACCTGAGTCTCTCAACGGACACAGCATGGCAAAAATGTACCTTTTCTAGGTTCAGGCCTAGAATTCAGGATAGACATTAAGTAGAAAGTCAACAGCTTGCCTCATCAGAGACACACACATTCTTAAAAATACACAAATTGTGCCGTGAACACTGTCAGCAGTTTGACTTCCCAGGCCACCCTCTGCCTCCAGCTGGGACACAGGCATAGCACACCCTAGCCCCTACCATGAAGATGGCTCTACCAGAGGCTGGGAGCTGAAGCAATGGGTGGGAGGAAGTGGAATCCCTGAATTCACTTCTGCCAGCGGCGCGCTACGGTGCGTGCCTGCAAGGTCCTCCCCATCCGGGCAGCAGGCAGTGCAGTCTTAGCTGCCTTGGGTCCGATTTTGAGGTCTCTGTGTAGCAGCACAGGAGTCAGCCATGTCATGGCTGGGAGCAGCACTTATTACACGTGAGGCTGTCCCAGGTGTGTCCCATGGACTATCTCATGCTTGAGTTTTGGGCACAAGCCCTGCTATTATTCCCTGCTTTGAAATAAAGACAGGGACATGACAGGCTGGATGTCTTATTGTCCCCTCAACAGTAGTGCAGTCTGGTACAATGATCAACTGCAGGCCTGCGACTGCAGCCAATGACTACAGATGGTGTGTCCTCAGGGAAAGTTCCTTGTTAGAGAGTTTCTCTCTGACATTTTTCCTCTATGGACTCTCTCATGTATGTGGGCCAGAAACATTAGCTTAGAATTAAGGGATTTATATTTGATTTGTTCACAAATACACTTAATGTACTGTTTAATTTCTATTACATTATAAGACTATGTGTGTTCGCTCGTGTGCATGTGTGCGTATGTGCACGCATGCCTTGCTGCACGCACTGGCGTGGGATGCAACAGTGGATCTCTCGGGGATGCCAACAGTGGATCTCTCAGGGACGCAACAGTGGATCTCTCAGGGACACCAACAGTGGATCTCTCAGGGACACCAACAGTGGATCTCTCAGGGACACCAACAGTGGATCTCTCAGGGACNCAACAGTGGATCTCTCAGGGACACCAACAGTGGATCTCTCAGGGACACCAACAGTGGATCTCTCAGGGACACCAACAGTGGATCTCTCAGGGACGCCAACAGTAGATCTCTCAGGGCAAATCAGCAGCTACCACAATACGTCAAAATACAGGGTCTAGACACCACAACTCGCCTGAGTGATGTCCAGATGTTATTAAACTGACAGCAAAAACAGAGGGGGTGGGTGTAGTTCTCATGTATCTGTGGTCATTATGATGTAGAATTTTCCTAGGAATTATGATTCACAATTACTGTTCTTGAATTGAGAAAAACAGAAGAAAGCCCCACCAAAACTGTTGAAATAATAATGAAGTGAATGCGTATCACAATTTAGCAGTGGCTAATGTCAGGTAGAAATCAGTTTTTACTTCACAGTGGAAAACCACCCCCAATCATTTAGGAACATAGTTAAAAGAAAGTTTAAGTCTGGACAATGTCATCTTCCCCATTCCCACCAAACCCAAAACAGAACCTGAGGCTACACCAGTAGATTCAGTTATTAATAATTACAAACAATGTTTTAAAAGCTCAACCACACAGGTGAAGACCCCTGTCCTGTCTCACTCTGAGGGTCACACGATCCTCGAGCACTCTTTCCCAGACTGTATCTTCCCTGACAAACAAATCTCCTTTCATGATGCCAACAGACCATCAAAACAGCCTCCGATCCCCGCGCGTCTGTGCTCATCAAAGCATGGAACCTTTCCAGAGCCAAACAAGGAGTATTCCAGGAAAGAGCAGGTAGAAAGTTCAGGAAAATGCCTAACAAAATTCCACTGCCGTTTCCCAGGCCCCAAGTACCACAGCAGCACAGAAAAACAAGTGTGTTCTTCAACCACTCTCCTTGGAGGAAGGCTTTCACTGACTCTGGCGCTAAGAACTCTCTCTCTTTCATTAACATGGGAAAAACAAAAGCCAACACCAAAGCACAGACCCAAAGACTGCCACCTGACCTAGCGTATTATAAAGTGCCTACAGAAACTGCCAGTCTCACTCAACAATTCTACCTGCAATTAGTAGACAGGAGATTCTGCAATGACGTCACAAAGGACAAAGAAAGAGGCAACACACACACACGCACACACACACACACACACACACACACACACACACACACACACACACACACGGCAGTAAGCCTAAGCAGAGAGGAGCAGCCCAGTGGGGACAAGCTGGAGACAGTGAATGGGCTTCAGATCCACTTACACAAATACGACGGAGAAAACAAACACACCTTTCATGTTGGCGGCCTAGAGAGGCAGCTTCCCCGGCCCCTGACACCCATCATCCTGCTCATGACCGGTCCAGGAAAGTAATATATGACTTCAGTAATGCTGCCTGGCCTTCACCCAAGTCAATGACTTCAACTGCTCCACATTAATAACAAAAGCCAGTCGGAGTGGATGCAGGGAGCAGGGAAGGGATGAAAGACCAGGGCAGCTCCTAAGAGAACAGCTACCTCTTGTTAAAGAGGCAGCCAAGGCCTGAGTGTTAGGAAGCAAGAGTTTCCTCCAATGAGCTATTAGCTGCTAAGAAGCCTGCTGTCGGCCCATGAGATTTTAAAGCCTGGTCCACACTGAGCTCTAATAACACAAAGATCTTCACTGCACAACACTGGAGGCGTGTTCTCTGCACTCTACACAACTCGGAGGCTGCTGGACTTCAATAGTCCGATCGAGCATTTGCCATTAGCCTCCGTTTGCAGAGCAGGCAAATGAGGCACTGCTAGGAAGACACCTCAAGAACACAGTTAGCTGATGCGCATGGAGGCTGTCTGGCTCCAGAGGAGCCACTGTACCCCGCTACTCTCATACAGTGAGTGCTCACAGCTCAACCCTATGGGGCTAGAGACATTGCAGGTGAGCTGCCCACACAGAAAGGGGGCAAAAAGCTGACCTTTGCTGAGTGCCCACTTTGTGTCAGAGCCTGTCTTATTCTGCTTTCTATTGCTGTCGTAAGGACCATGACCCAAAGCAATTTGGGGAAGGAAAATATTTAATTGGCTTACACTTCTTTTATTTATTTATTTATTTATTTATTTTGACTTAGACATTTTCTTTTTCTTTTTTTTTTAAATTAGATATTTTCTTTATTTACATTTCAAATAAACCCTTTCCTGGTTTCCCCTCCAAAAACCCTCTATCCCATTCCCACTCCCCCTGCTCACCAATCCACCCACTCCTGCTTCCTGGCCCTGGCATTCTCCCAAACTGGGGCATCAAGCCTTCTCAGGACCAAGGGCCTCTCCTCCCATTGATGACCGACTAGGCCATCCTCTGCTACATATGCAGCTGGAGCAATGGGTCCCTCCATGTGTACTCTTTGGTTGGTGGTTTAGTCCCAGGGAGCTCTGGGGGTACTGGTTGGTTCATACTGTTGTTCCTCCCATGGGGCTGTATGGCTTACATATCGCAGTCCACCCTAGAGAAGGCAAGGCAAGACTTCATGGAGGAACTCTGCTTACTAGTTGGCTCAGCTTGCTTATTTATACAACCCACGGCCACCTGTGCAGGGGTGACACCACCCACAGCGGGCTAGACTCAAATGCCCCAAAGACTTGCCTATGCGCCAATCTAATGGAGGCATTTTCTCAGTTGTGGCTCCCTCTTCCCAAATAACCCTAGCTTATGTCACGTTGACAAAAACAAACAAACCAACCAACCCCTTAGCACAGCCCCTGTAGGGCTGGGGGCAGGGTGGTGGTGGTGGAGACATAGCTCGGCAGTTAAGAGTACTTCCTGCTTTCCCAGTGGACACAAGTTCACTCTCTGGTACCCCGGCACAATGACCTGGGAACTCCAGCTCCTGGGGATACAGCACATCCTCTGGCTTCCTAAGGCATGTGTGTATGCGTGCACAGACAGATAGACACACACACACACACACACACACACACATACACACACGCGCGCACACACACACACAAGAACAATAGAAGCAGAAGAAATGATACATGCTGATGCCTTGAACAGAACATGAGGACGACAATGACGACGTCAATGCCCAACATGTAACGGGTCAAAAATAAGACTCTGGGGAGTTGGGTACTTTGTTTAAAATCACTGAGAGGTAGTGCTGACATTGAAACCATGTTCCTATCTCCACAGAAAGGTTAACTCTACAAACGGGTGGCTCCCTCAGTCAACAGCTGAGGTCAATCTTCTATATTTTAATGGACACTTCTTTGGTTGTGGGCAGGGACACAGGAGAGGGGAAATGTATGCCTGCAAACTCCACTACAACACAAACTCTCAAGAGCCCTACAGCATGTCCCCAAAGGGCTGCATGCTGAGCAGTGCTGTTCAAGGACTGCATTTCTGTCATAGGGAAGCCAAGCCTCTATAAGTCATGGTGCATTTTACACTAGACCTCTGCCAAAATGCTAAGAAGTGATTCATTTTTACAGTTTAACAGAACTGGAGATCCTGCTACTATGAAGAATTCTGAGATTAAATTCTTTTGTAAAGGCTACAGTTCTTTTATAATAATATAACTTTCTTACTCCTTTTCAGAAGCAGTCTATTTTACACAGATCTCTTAAGGTATAATATATAATCGCCCAGATTATTTGACATGAGCTTGCTAGGTGGGTTGGCCTTAAACTAGAAGAATGGGCCACTCTACAGTCCCCTCTGTGTCTGTCTGCATCTCTATGGATTGCTAAATTGCCTATCATGACAGCATATGAATTAATCTGCAGTTAACAGTTTGGCTAAGGCTATCTTGAATTACAAAGAGTAGGCATCAAAAGCCTGATGATTATAATTACAGAAGCATAACGAGACTGTGACTCACAGGTACGAGGGCTTCGAGATGTAATCTTACGTTGTGGAGAGGAGGACCAGGGACTAATAGGAAGAATGAGGGGTGAGAAAAGAGGCAGAGGGGGATAAGAGGGAAGTATGTTCAAGATAGGTAGATGATAGACAGACAGACAGATGGTAGACAGACAGATGACTGATAGACAGACAGACAGACAGTAGACAGAGTATGATACATCAATATGTAAGGATCAAGACAGATGGGGACTTGGGAATTGAAGTCCAGGAGTAAAGTCAATGATGTTTTCCAAGTCTTCACTAGAGTCAGTGAAAGAACCATTAGCCCCACTGTAATGCTGTCTACTTCCACACAGAGTTCTGAACACAAGCCCTGCAACGCTAACACCACGCTACTGTAAACCACGAAGGAAAAGGAACCTGTCCTTCTTGACGCCTTACTTCTTATTAATTGTCCTGTTCAGTAAACGCCCCATGGCCAGAAGAGAGGACAGGAGGAGACTACCTCTGGCCTCGATCTAGTCTAGGATCTCAACACCTACTTGTGTAAAGCTGGTGACAAACTTACAGTGGCTAGAAGGTGTAACAAGACCCTGATGTCCTCGGAAATGACTCAGAGTTGGCAGGTGGGAGATCCTTTTACTCAGAAATGAAAAAAGGGTACTTTCTAGTCACCAACACTGTGACTCTGTCTGTTCCTTGAATGGTGAAGCCCTGACACAAACATGGCTACCATAACGACGTCTAGGTAGCTCAGCAGTCTGCTCCAGCAGAGGACCCAGGTTCCGCTCCCAGAACCCACATGGTGGCTCACAACTGTCTGTAACTCCTCTTCTCACCTCCCCGCTTGGTACCGGGGTCTGGTGGTGTGAAGCTCCCTGGGGTCAGAGAGGAGCCAGAGCTGGGCCTGTGAGACCTGAAACTGGGGGAGATGGAGAGAGCATGCAGGGACTGGGGATGATGAGACTTAAAAGACACCTTTTCCAAGCAACAGACTTCACTAGTTTTTAGCTGTGTTTTCACTTTGACTCCTGAACATCAGTTGACCCTGCTTGGATGAACACATCTCTGGCCTGCACAACAACATCTATTAAGAGATGATGGGATAAATAAACTGAGGGCCTGCCACCCTCACCACCACACATGAGGTCGTGTTTCCACAGTGTTCCACTTCACATTTTGACCGACCGACTGCAAAGTTAAGGATCACGTGATTGTATGAGCTAATAATAACCACAGTGACGCCTTTCTCCATCATCCCTTTGCTTTAAACATCTGTAGACATCCAAAGAGCCTGTGTTCACAGAGCAGTATACACAGTGCAGAAAGCTGAGCAGTTCAGGGAAACACAAGGACCTTCACAAAACTCCCACATATGAAGATGGGAGATTACAATAAGAAGTGGGAAGTCCCCTCTGCCTCAGGCCGTGCCAAGGCATCTGACACGGTCACGTCTGCCAGGACTCCCCAGTTATTCAACCCAGAGCCCATTTTTTTTTCTTTTGGTTAAATCAGCATAGATACTGAAATGTTTCAAAAAGTCCCAAGTAGCATTTCATGTAGGAATAATTAACTTCTTGATATTTGCCAAAAGATTTGTTCTGAGAAAAATGTCTCCCTGCTAAGAGATTTCAAATACAAAGTGCAGAGAGGCAGGCAGGCAGGCAGGCTTTGCAGTTATTAATTTTGAATAAGTAAATCACCGGCATACATAGTCAAAAAAATTTGTTTTCAGAGAGATTATATCATGTTTAATATTTAAAAGAGGTTGCAGAAAGAGAGAACGGAGAAGATTCAAAGACTGATCTGTCTATGAAGCAAGGAGAGCGTGAAGGAAATTCAGCTCCTGAAGCCTCCTGATGCCTTCTTAGTGCCATCGAAGCATGCATGCACAACTTCCTAAGAGACATTTGTGTTACATCTAGGTTGACTGTCTAGGGTCCACGTGAAGGAACCATCTAAATAGAGCACAGGACACCAAAGGCCAAGAAAGCGCATGTCAGTGAGATTTTACCCTACCTCAGAAGTAAGTGGATGACTCCGGAGCACAGCGTCCGGCCATTTTTCTCTTGTGATCTCGCTAAAGAAAGGTCCTCCAAACAGAGTCTTTGAAAAGACAGAGTAAGAATAATAGATAGAGATCAAAGCAGAAAGAGCCGACACGCAAGAGAGACTCTGTCTGCCTCATGTCGGTCCCAACACGTCCCCCGCTGCCCACCCTCTGTAAGTTCTGATGGAAAAACAACATAAACCCATTTAAAAGCTGTTCGTAATCAGAAAGTACAAAGTGTGAGGACCAAATTCTCTAGGTTATTGAGATGAGTCTTAAAATAACCACAAGCAGCTAATATTTAGTTTGGTGCTCTTACATTCATGTGAGGAAACCTAGTAAGACACCTAACGCCCCTTATAAAACAACAACCCGCAGTAGGAGTCACACACAATGAGCCTCATTTCAGTTCTCAGGAGAGAAAAACCAAGCAGAGGTGAAGGGGAGTCAAATCACTGTCTCTTTCTTGACAGGAGTACTTCAATCTCTCCCAAGAAGCTAGGGTACAGGGCTACAGGGCTACGCCAGAAGGCAGGTTCCAGTGAATCCACTGAGTTTGCTCAGTTCATTTGAACTTGAGAAACGCTTACTGTGTATCTTACATTTAAAGGACAATGGGTCTAGACACGACTTTTCCTGGGATGTTAATAAGTCCATGTAAGTTTGTACCTTCTTGAGCAGGGCTGGTGAGGCAGACGAGCAGGTAGGGATGCTTCACCAACAAGCCTGCTGACCTGACTTGGATCCTTGGGGGCCCACGTGGTAGGAGAGAACCAACCCCTGCTCTGACCTCTGACCTCTGCACACAGGCCAGGATTCCCGTGCACCCGCTCACACCACAATAAAAAGAAACAAATGTAAAAATGTTTACAACAAAACAAGTTCATCTTTTGTAAATAAACTTGAACCAAATAATCATACAATTCCAACCCAGTTTTAACACACATACACACTCCTTTCTTCTTCTTCTTCTTCTTCTTCTTCTTCTTCTTCTTCTTCTTCTTCTTCTTCTTCTTCTTCTTCTTCTTCTTCTATTCACTAATTCGGAGCTGGGGTAGGGAGGAGTGCCCCGAGGGCAATCGTTTTAAGTCCTTTCCAAAGCTGAACTTCTATCATTTGCTGGTGCCCCCCCTCAGCATTTACTAGAGAGCTTAAGGCTACTTGCCCCAGGGGAATTTGACTATAGCTAGAGACATTTTGGATGTCAGATTTTTTTGAGGGGTGGAGAGCAGAGCATTCAATGATTAGAGACCAAATGCACAATTAACGCCAGCATCCCCCAAACAGCCTCCCAGGCCAGAACGGCAGCCATGCCAAGGCGAAGACCCACTGCGGACCAAAGTAGGGGACACTAGATAGCCAAGAGTCAGAGGCCATTCCCAGAATCTCCTGCTCTGAGGCGAGAGAGCTCAGAGTCAGATCCTGCTCTTGCCTTGCAGGGGCCACCAACTAGCAAAGGGGACAAAGCCACCAGAACAGTAAGGGTCTGAAGCGGGCAGGAGCCTGACAGAAGTCCACAGGCTCTTCAGAGGGACTCTACATGGAATTTAATCTTCAGCTATTACTAAGGTACTTTCATTGATGAATTTTATTTTTTTAATTAATTTATTTTATATGCATGAGTTCTGTCTACATGTGTATCTGTGTTCCAGTATGCCTGGTGCCCAGAGAGGCCAGAAGTAACAGAAAATTGTGCACTGCCATGTAGTTGCTGAGAACTGAACCCAGGTCCTTTGGAAGAGCAGTCAGTGATCTTAACCTCTAAGCCATCTCTCCAGCGCTCATCGATGAATTTAATTCAACCGAAAAGCTTGGTCACATTCAAATGTTTAATAACTGGCCCTGCCTCTCCCTGGGAGCACCACTCTGGAGAGCAGGCCCTGTGCCTCGCCTAGACAGAAAGTAGAGCGGATCCTGGTCGTGTGTGTGTGTGTGTGTGTGTGTGTGTGTGTGTGTGTGTGTGTGTGTGTGTGTGTGTGTGTGTGTGTGTGTGTATGCATGCATGTTTTGGGAGGACGTTGCAAAGGGGAAGGGCAGATATGAGGGGACTGGGGTGCACGATGTGAGACTCAAAGAGAATCAATAAAAAGTTAAAAAAAAAAAAAGATTGACTGCCCTAAAGAAAAAAATCATACGGAAAGAAAAATGTTTTTGTTGTCTTTTAAGTCCCTAGATCATGTTTGAGTTGGATATTAAAAAATAAATGATAAATTAACAAAGTTAACAGGAAGATTAACATGCGAATACAGTTCTCAGTATAAGACTAACACCCCACCCCACCCCTCCGCCACGCAAGAACCAGGCTAACAGCACTAGAGGCGGTGCTCCACCATACATGCCTCTGGTGCCATAGGAAAAAGACCACTAATCTGCAGATGTCAGTGTCTGTTAAATAATCTTAATTTTCTAAATCCGGCTGTTGATTTTCTTTCCCATCATGAAACTATTACTTAGCTATTATTTGCCAGTTATGAAAAAATGCATTTACAGCAGTGGAGGTGGCTCAGTCAGTGACGAGCTTGCAGCACGAGCATGAGGGCCTGAGTTCCACCTCCAGCACCCGTGTGACAGACAAGCCTACTGTGGTAGTGTCTGCCTTTAACCCTAGTGATTCAGGTACTTTCAGCCTCACCAAAGCAGGTGACTGCATACAACGGATGGATTGTTCTCTCCCTCCAACACAACTAATCTCTCATGAGCCAGGTTTCAATTTCTCATGATTACGGGAACCGGATTCCAAAGATCAAGTTTCATATTAAAAGAAGCTGCTCTGATATTAGATGAGAAATCCACACAGCAACAAATACGTATCCCTACAAACACTTGTCAGTAGCTATCACAGAGAAGTAAAATTGCTCTACTATGGCGCGGACCTTTAGAAGTCTGAGCCGCGGACATACTTTAGAGATGCTCTGTTGTGTGCATGAGTGACTGTATGCATGTGATGTGGACAGGAAAGAAGAATGCAACTGTTGCAAAAAGTACACAGACTGAAAGAAAACATAAAGAAGGAGCATATCTGGTGGCAGACACCTTCAATCCCAGCACTCAGGAGGCAGAGGCAGGAGAATCTTTGTAAGACAGAGGTCAGCTTAGTCTTCGAGGAGAGTTCCAGGACAGTCAGAGCTGTTATACAGAGAAGCCCTGTCTCAAGAAAAAAACAAAACAAAACAAAACAAACAGATACCAGCCAAAAATGAATATTCATAACACACATATATTATCTTTATGGAATATCACATAGACTTTTTCTTCCTTTCCTTATTTATTTATATTATTATTATTTTATTTGTTTTTGGATTTTCAAGACATGGTTTGTCTGTGTAGCCCTGGCTGTACTGGAACTCACTTTATAGACCAGGATGGCCTCAGACTCAAAGATCCAATTGCCTCTGCTTCCCCGAGGATTAAAGGTGTGCACCACTACCGCCTGGCATCACATAGACTTTTAAAGTGAAAGCATCTGGACTTTAAGTCTTTATCATGCTACTTTTATGTTATTTTCTTGATGTGTCATTTTTTGTTTTGTTTTGTTTTGAGACAGGGTTTCTCTGTATAGCCCTGGCTGTCCTGGACCTCACTTTGTAGACCAGGCTGGCCTCGAACCCAGAAATTCGCCTGCCTCTGTCTCCCGAGTGCTGGGATTAAAGGCGTGCACCACCACGCCTGGCTCATTATTCTTTTTTTATGATGTAAAAAAAAAAAAAAAAGCTAGAATAAAAATCTACTATGTGGGTCAACAAGATGGCAAAAGTCTCACAATCATGTCTGACTACCAGAACCCACGGACGGACAGGACTGACCGACTTCTGACCTGTGTGTCTGCAAGCATACATGTGTACACATACACTCACACACAAAAAAAACATACACACACATATGTATACACACTCACATCACACACACTCATACACATACACACACACACACAAAACATACACACAGAGATGTACATACACACGCTCACATGCATGCACACACTCATACACATCCACACACACACACAAAACATACACACACAGATGTACATACACACGCTCACATGCATGCACACACTCATACACATTCACACACACATACAAAACATACACACACAGATGTACATACACACATGCATGTACACACTCATACGCATTCACACACAACATGTACATACATGCACAAACTCACACACCACACACATATAACACATGAACACTCACACAAAGTAAGTAAAATACAATAAAATAAATTAGGAAGGCTAACCCACTCCTAAGTCAGTACTTGGTTATGCCCCAAAATACAGTGAAAGGAAATAAAAGAGCATCATACTGTTTGCTTCTAGGTTTTGTGTCGTGACAGCAGGAACATTTTTGGGTCTTGAAAGGGTGACACTGCTATTGGCTACTTGAGAATGTCACTGTCCTTTTGTCCACTGTGTCTAAAAATAAATTTGGTAACAGGAGCGCATAAGTCAAGGAAGACAGGCCAATGGATAAAGCAGTTCCAGAGGCGCAGAATCACCGTGTCACATCTGGAAGCGACCTTCTAGGCTGAGTCCCCAGTCTCCTTTAAGTGAAAGCTAATTCTGACCTTTGCGGGGTATAGTCTTTCTTATACCTGTGTGAAGCACTCATATACCATCATGCAGCATGCGCTAGGCACACTACAAATATACTTGACATAAACTAGCCATGCTTGCTGGGTGGAGGAGATTCATTTTAATGTAATCATTTATATTCTCAGAAAACAAGGCTTCTCTCACTCTGGTCCTTCAGTAAAGAAACAGCCCATTGTTTATTTACACGAAAAGTGGCTAAAAAACCGAACAGGAGACATGTGATAGAGGTCCCCACTGACTGACAAGTTCTCACACAGGGCTTGGATGCAATGGATTCATCAGGGCTCAGAATGAGTGTTCCCATAGAAACGATGTCTGCTATGGTTTATTGCGGCTGAGAGACACTCAACACCCCACACATAAAAATGCTCCATGCAGAAACTACTCAGAGCTCCAGAGTGGGAACCACCTCAAATACTCTGCAGGAGAAAAACTCCTTCAAGTCAGAGTCTAATGGATGTGTGGGCAAGGACTGAGAGAAAGAGCTGGTTCCATCTCTCCTTCTGATACTTGTTCACTCCAGATAGATACATAGATGTTAGATAGACAGATGATAGGCAGACAGGCAGGCAGGCAGATTTACTTGTTTATTTACTGGTGGTGTTGGGGAAGGAGGGGCCTAGGGCCTCACATGGTTCACCCAGCTTCTATCAGAGCTAGCTCTTTGGCCCCACATCCTGAGTGCCTCCTCTGCTAGACTTGGTTTCTTTCTCTTTTTAAAGACTTGTTTGTTTGTTTGTTTAATGTGTGAGTACACTATCTGCATGTACACATTACAGATGGTTTTAAGCTACCACATTGTTGCTGGGAATTGAACTCAAGGCCTTTGGAAGAATATCTAGTGCTCTTAACCACTGAGCCATCTCTCCAGACCAAGACATGGTTTCTAACAGAGGGAAAAATACAAAAACAAAAACAAACCAACTAACCCTGAAGGGTTAGAAAAAGAGGGGTGAGACCAGAGGGGTATGCGGAGTAGAAAGAAAAAGTCAATCAGAAAAGCCAGTTATCAGGTCCCTCGTGTTATTGTGTCTGTCCCTCCACTGGGGTGAAGGGATATGGAGACCAGCAACACATCACCAAAAGTAGACATGGGGAGATTTAATTTTGAGTCCCTTCCCTTCTTCTACCTCTTTGAATAGATAGTTCTCCACGGCAAGGAGCATAGGGAAATACGCATCAGACGTGGGGCGGGGTGGGGGACAAGCAGACACTGAAGCTGCTCGCTGGATTTGAGGAAGGGCTCCGCATGACCCTCGCTCACACGATGGAGAGAAGCTGGAATCACAGGCTGAGGCTGTACCAAAAAGTACAGAAGAAAGTAGCACTCCGACTCAGCTCGGCTGAGAAAGACGCCGCTCTGGACACTCAACCTTCCGGCCGGCCATCCAAGTGCGCTTCACCGTAGATCCAACTGTACCCATGGCTTTCAAGAACATTTTCACTCCTTTCTGCACTATGATCGTACCTTGGTATTCTCCTGGGTGTGTGCATGTGTGGGTTGGGAGCTGGTTCTAGATTCAAGTCCCTTCCACAAATGCCAGAGTATTTGCATAAAGCCTACCCACATTCTCTCATACTGCCTAAAGCATCTTCATGCTCCTCTTCACGCTCATAACTAGTAACGTGTAAATACTGTATAAAATACTAGAGCCTGTGCATATGTAGCACACACGAAATGTTTTCCAAGTATTTTTGCCTATGACTATTAGAATCTGAGAAATACAGCAGACATTTGGGACACATATTTTTATCCCACACCAAAGCACTGTACAGTTCTCTCTGGAAGGCTGATCAGAATACTCTAGCTAGCCACATTTGTATTTTGTTTATTTTTTTTTAGTCTTCTATTTATGGGTGTTTCACCTTCAAGTCTGTATGTATGCCATGTACATGGCTGATGGCCCTGGAAGCCTGCAGAGGCCTGGAGTTACAGATGATTGTGAGCTGCTGTGTGGATGCTGGGGACCATGTATGGCTCCAGCCCAGAAACCTGCCCAGTTAAATCCCCAGCCTTTGGGAAGTGGATTTTGCAATGATCCTACAGGGTAACATCAGGAAAGGGGACGAAGCAGAGGTCAGACTGGATGGAAGTTATCACTGGCGAGTCAGAGGGAGGTGGCAGAGTAGCCTGAGTGTAAGAGACCAGTTACTCTTACAGGAGGACTGCTTAGAGCAACAGATGCAGCTCCAGCATGCAGCACGGGAAAACACCGAGAGTATTCAAGATATTTGGGCCCCAAGGCCAAAGGGAACGAAAAGTGGCCACACTGAAAAACAACTGAAACCCAGAAGCACAAAACTGCACCTGTCCCAGAACAGGCTGGGTTGTTTTTTTTTTTTTTCTTTCTCTCTTCAAGATCACTGCACCTCTAGGCTGATTTAGCCAGAGAAGGTAGGCAGAGAATACAACTGCAAATTACACAATGTCGTCGCAGTAACTTCCTGCTCGGCCAGTTCACTCCACCCTCTCCAGAGCACCTGGATGGGATCCATCTTCCTTTGAAAAGTGTGTTCTGGCTCCCGCAGCTGGTCCCGTTCTGGCTCTGCTGGCTTGCCTCCTGCCAAGTCCGAAACAATCTTTTGATAGTCCCTCCTCCTCTAAGGTGCTCTCAAGCCTTCCTCCTGTGAATGCCCCTCTAGACCCAAAGCATAGGGTCTCTTTCACCCTGTGACTCCAGAACCTACTACGGTGCTGGCCTCGGTCGCTTTCTGGGGACATCTTTCAACTCAGGAAAAAAGTTTAAAAAGTTAAATCGTGCAGACGCACCTGGAAACTATCTCCAAGTCAGGGAGGCTCTCCGATCTCCTCTAAAAGATTTCCGTGAGGAGAAAACTGGTTCAAAGACCAGGGGAAGGGTTTTGAACAGTCACTTGTCTTTGAATCTGTCAACCCATTCCAGCTGCATAGGTTGGGGAGCCAGTCTGAGCATCAGTTTCCTTCAGTGTAAAGAAGGGTGCACTAGAGTCACAAGCTGCCACCACCACTGCCTCCCCTCCCCACCCCCCCCCCCCCCCC
>NC_034609.1:5461426-5463184 GCF_900095145.1 Mus pahari
CCCCCCCCGCTGTGGCCTCCACCGCCACTACCACCTGCCACCACCTGGCCTCTCCGGAGGGCTTGCTGGTGGGGAGTCATTGGACCACTACAGCTCTTCTCTACCCTAGAGCTACAGATCTCAAGAAAGGCCGGCAGCACAGTGACTGAGAAAATGAACAGGCCAAGGTGCAGCTGGTGCTGAAAGTATCTGCTCAGGCACATCACCGAACCTTCTGAGTTCTGGCAGGTACAGTTAGGCACCCTAAAATAGGGGCGCACTGGAGCTCAGGGGTTGTAAAGAGTGTGTGTGAGGACAAACATCCCACCAAGAGAAAGTGCGAGAGGCTGAGAAGCACAGGAGAGTCACCACAGAAGACCACGAGGCACACTGCATTCCCACCCCCACTTGAATCAACCTTTGAGACCCCACCCCATCCCCAAGTCCTGTGGCTGCCAACCTGCAAAACAGCTCTTCACTAAACCAAATATCTACTTAGTATCTGTGGATGCTACTGTGTGAATGCTGAAAACGATTAGTTTTACTACATTTTTCTCAGAACGATTAACAGACATTTTTATATTTTTCCTGTGAATTCCCTGTGGGGGGTTGTGTACAGCTGGGTAGGAGTCCTGCAGAAGGCAGTCCTCTCCTGCTGCCATGTGACTTCACAAGTTCCTTTCCTTCCTGGACAGCCTCCCTGGACCCAGACACTACTGTCTAGTTAAGGTATTTGTAAGAGTGGAGCTCATCTTTATTTTTTCCACTGGCCACCACATGTCACATGTAATGGAGACAGGATTCTTCCTGTTTTCCCACACATGCCGCCAACATGGCACATGTGAAAATTGATTCTTTTTTGTTACCCAATGTGTGATCTCCCCTTTCTGTGTCAGAAAATCCTTAACCCCACAAAATTGAAAATTTTAGAAAATCGTTTTCTTGTGCACCCTCTAACCCAGTGGGTCTCAACCTTCCCAATGCTGTGACTTTATTATGGTTCCTCAAGCTGTAGTGACTGACCCCACCCCCAAATTTTGCTACCTCATGACAGTAAATTTGCTACTGTTATGAATCATAAGGTAAATATTTTTGGAGATAGAGGTTTGCCAAAGGGGTCACAATCCACAGGCTGTGAACTACTGCTCTAACCTAAAATGTAGGCACGAGAGTCACTACACTGGCTTCACTCAGCAAATCCACCCCAGGTCTTGAATCATCGAAAGGAGCAAGAATGAGGCCCCGGACATGGGTTGCTGAGTCCTAGAAAGTCTATGAGCTACCTAACATCTGCCCCCCCCCCCCAAAGAAAGGGAGGACTTGAGGGAAGGAGGGGAGGAGGGAGGAAGAAAGAGAGGAAGAAAACCTCCCCTTCCGGTTAAAGCAGACATTTCTGTTCCTTACAACTCCAACTCTTAACCCATACAGCACATCAGGTAACAGCTTACTGTTTTGGTCAAAGTCACTGGTAAGTTTTCAGAGCAAACACATGCAATGAATCATCTTAGTCATGTGTCTCTAAGTTGCTGAGCAAGCGCTTATTGGCATTCCTGAATAGTTTCTTCAAATTAATAGAAGGATGAGTATATTACCACAATGTTCTGTCGCTGTCATTTTGGGTTTGTTTTTGTTTGTTTGTTTGTTTGTTTTTGGAGATGGTTTCTCCATGCAGCCCTGGCTGTCTTGGAACTCAGCTCTGTAGACCAGGGTAGCCTCGAACTCAAGAGATTCACCTGCCCCTGCCCCTGCCCCTGCCCCTGCCCCTGCCCCTGCCCCTGC
>NC_034609.1:5463839-5475402 GCF_900095145.1 Mus pahari
CTCTCTCTCTCTCTCTCTCTCTCTCTCTCTTTGGTTTTTCGAGACAGGGTTTCTCTGTGTAGCCCTGGCTGTCCTGGAACTCACTCTGTAGACCAAGCTGGCCTCAAACTCAAAAGTCCGCCTGCCTCTGCTTCCCAAGTGCTGGGATTAAAGGCGTGCGCCACCACGCCCGGCTGGATGTCCTCTCTTGACCTCAGCACACATGTGGCCTACAGTCACATAGATACACACATTCACGTTTAAAAATTTTTAAAAAGCATTCTTGTGTGTTTGACAGTTTATCACACACACACCTAAAAGAGAGACAGACAGACAGACAGACAGACTTGTTTCAGGGGTTTACACATGCTAGTCTACCACAGAGCTACACGTCCAGCCCGAAAGCCGAAGTTCCTTTTTCTGGTTAACGCCATGATGCTACTCCACTGAACTGGGTCGGTGAGGAGCAGAAGCTCGTGGTGACCTGGTGGGACACAGGAACAACAACTAGAAACTTCTCTGGAAGTTTCCCCCGTGGGAAGTGTACTTTGCCTTACAGACAACTGACAGTCACTTTCATTTGAATCACTATGGGGAGTGTTTGCTTCTCTAGTAACTTTAACTAAACTGTACAAAAGTCTACAGTAAACTTTCCTTTGGTTTTATTACCAATACATTTACCAATGCACTTTAAAAAGTCTTTTCAGGAAGACCCGAGTTGCTACAAGAAGTCACATGAAAAACAAAACTTTGGCACAGGAAAAAAAAAAATCCTCTGAAAGCAAGCATTAGGATTCTGAGAAGCAGCAAACAAACTTGTTTTTTTTGTTGTTGTTGTTTGTTTTTTTGTTTTTTTAGCATGAGGGAGGGAGAGAGAGGGTTTGGGACTTACAGGAAAAGAAATCCCCATTGCCAGCTATCCCTCACATTCTTGATGCTGATGCCACTTTATAAATGTCCAAGGAGAACACCTTACACTAACCCTCATCTTCTCTTTTACTGGGCCTCTGATGGCTACCCACACACAAGTGGCCACTGTAATGAACGGAGCTTCTGCAATCCTCAGTTCATGAACAGAAAAAGACCACGGTGGGGCCAGGAAGGACACTGTAGTGGGTAAAGCTGCTTGCCGCTAGGCCTGACCAACTGAGTTCAGTCTTTGGTACCAACATGGTGGAAGGAAAAGACTGACTCCCACAAATTATCCTGACCTCCATATGCATGCCAGCCAACACACACACACATACACACACACACACACACACACACACACACACACACAGAGTTGTAAAATTATATATACATAGGAAACTTTCAAAGAGTAATAAAAAGTAGCCAGGTATAGTGGTTTATGCCTTTAATTCCAGGCAGATCTCTGTGAGTTGAGTCCAGCTTGTCTATAGAGAGAGTTCTAAGACAGCAGGACTACATAGAGAAACCCTGTCTCAAGGAAAGAAAGGAAAGAAGGAAGGAAAAGTAGTTTCTCAATCTCAAATAATAAAAGCAAATTTAAAACAGAAAAATGTTTTTTAAAAAACAGAATCAGAAAAACAAAGAGCTTGCTAAGCATTCCAATTCCAGAAGTAATTTTTTTTAGAGATATAGAACACAGAGCTATGACCTCCTCATGATTGCGAGCAGAATGGAATGGGGAGACTCATTGCACAAAGGACTGTTCTGTCTGCAAGCTGGTCTACAGTTAGATCGTCAGCACAAGCCACACAGTTCTGGCCTCTTCTCCTCTCTCCAATCATCCAATACCAATGCTGCTGAGTAGTCGGGCAGGTTACAACCTGTCTGACCTACAGAAATGACAGACTCTTTTAGGGTATTTCAAACTAAGAGTGACTCACTGGGGGCGGGGGTGGGGACACAGGTTGTTGCTAAATTGAGATCTTCTAAGACTTCCCTTGTCTCTCTGATCAGAAAGTGGACCTGTGTGTGTGTGTGTGTGTGTGTGTGTGTGTGTGTGTGTGTGTGTGTAGGGGCGGTCAGCATCCGATTTCCACTCTGCATCCAAGAGAGGTGATCTTATGGAGGAGACGGTATGTGGGGTGGGGGGAATCAGGACTGGCAAGGCACAATGCCCTTCAGAGAATTTAGAGGCTCGCCCATCAGTCAAGACACATCCCTCATGAAGTTAACAGGGAGGCAGTGTTGTTCTGAGAAACCCGGAAGTAACCCCACAGCGGAGGGAACACAGTGCCACACAGGAGTAGTCATCAGCAACCACTCTCCCACACAGCAGGCCCCATTCAGCCCTCCCTGTCTTCTCAGTGGGCACTGGCTCATGAGGTGGCAGAGTTAACCCCTGGCATCCGTAGTATCAGACATGACATGTTGCGTGCCTCATGTGGAAGGTGCTGTCATCTGACCAGGCCTTCTTTACTACGGTGTCTTCCTGGAACTCAGATAAAAACTGGAAACTGATCCAAGAGGTAGCCCCTGGGTCCCTGGCCACAGTGTCCCTCAGAGTAAGTCAGTCTTCAAGCACTGTTTAACTTCTAATACCATCCACACTGTTATCGCCTATTTACCTAGCCCTGCAGTTTCTAACAAACCCACCAAACAGGACCAGCTAGTCTGAATTGACGAGCTAGTCTGCCTTATACAATATACCAGGGAGCCGGCTGCTCGTGGGTCAGACAAGTCAGAACAAGGGCTGGAAGAGTTAAAGCTCACTCCACCTGAAGGCAGCCTCTGCAGATTCACTTGTGTCGTGGAAGTGGTTTAACCCCCAAAACAGGGAGAGCCCAAACACCAGTAAAAAGGCTGTATGTGTCCCCACAAATACCAACTGAGCTGCTGTGATTGACAACACACACACAAGAAAGCGACAACAAAGAAGCATTTAAGCTTCGCCTGTGATATCCGACGTACCCCTAAATAAGTCTTACTTGGGTCTGGTAAAGGTAACGCATTCTGAAGAGATTTTCAGTAATTAGTCATCGCCCCCGCCGCCACCTCCTGCCCCCCAGCACGCTATCAGCTTAAACTTGGGCTGGGAGCCAGCACTGTTTTATGACC
Source organism: Mus pahari (assembly GCF_900095145.1). Classification (NCBI taxonomy): domain Eukaryota; kingdom Metazoa; phylum Chordata; class Mammalia; order Rodentia; family Muridae; genus Mus; species Mus pahari. Next base: position 5,466,846 of record NC_034609.1, read on the forward strand.
TGAATAAACTGTTTTACTTTCATGTATGTACTTGTTGAAGAGCGAGATTTCACATCTACCACCCTCACGGGTGTCGGAGAGGACAGCGAAGCAGGCAAACTTGCAGCGCTCCGTAAATATCCCTGTGCGAGCCAAGGTGAAGAAGCCCCGCAAAGAAACTAACACTCTCTACCAAGAGGAGAAAGATTTTCTGAAATGATATTCAAGGGTGTTCAGCATAAACGCACATTGTTTCATGGAGACTCACAATGGTTTCTGTTTGTTTGTTTGTTTGTAACAGTCTGTTATATATCAACTCCGAAAAAGTAAGGATAAACCAAAGTTGTGTTTCCCCTCTTAATTGTAAACAGTGACCATATAAACGTATGAATCACAGGCAGTACTGACAAAACTACAAGTCAGACACTGAGGTTCAACAAAAGAGCCCGACACGATAATCCCCATCTAGAAACTTGAAAGCGTTCTGGATAAAAAGAGGCTTGAAATGCAAGTACCAGTGGCTCATTAAAATATCTATTAAAAATGGTGGGCTTCCGAGCACAGTGGCTGACATCTGTCATGCCAGCACTTGGGAGAGCGAAGTGGGAGGAGGAACACCATAGTGTGTGGCTAGCCTGGGCTACTAAGAGTTCTATGTCAGTCTTGGACACATAGTTTCAAAGTAAATGAATAGAGGTACAGTTTCACTTATAAGGCCAGAACCCTTCTCTAGACACTCAGTTCTAAAAGGAACTTTTTTGGAGGGCAGGTGATGTGGTTTCAAGTGGCCAAGGCTAACTTTAAACTCCCGATATAGCTGAGGATAACCCCAAACTTTTGGGGTTTTACACCTCAGCATCCTGTGTGCTAGGATCACATCTATGTACCACCATGTTCAACCTATAGGGGGCTAGGGCTGGAACTCAGGGTTTTCTGCCAGATAGTCTCATAAACTAAATTCCAACTTTAAAAGTCTTTTTGGTAATAATAATCAAATGTGTCCTTCGCTATTTCTTTTTTTTAAAGATTTATTTATTATTATATTTAAGTACACTGTAACTGTCTTTAGACACACCAGAAGAGGACGTCAGATCTCATTACAGATGGTTGTGAGCCACCATGTGGTTGCTGGGATTTGAACTCAGGACCTTTGGAAGAGCAGTCAGTTCTCTTAACCGCTGAGCCATCTCACCAGCCCTCTTTGCTATTTCTGATACCTCATATTACATGATTTAAAAAAAATTAAGTAAGTCTTGTGGTGATACACACAAAGCAAATCAGAAGGCTAAGGCAGGAGAAATCAGGAGTTCAAAGCCATCCTGGGCACCATGAGACCCTATATTGAAAGTATTAAGAACAGGCTTTGAGCTCTTACTGCTTACTCTCTTACTTGTCTCCCTCTTACCCCTCACTCTCAACCCCCTCTCTTTCTTCTCTCCTCTCTTCTCTCTCTTTGTCTTTTCCTCTCCTCTATCCTTTTAACTCTATTTCTCTCTAGTCTTCTCTCTCTCTCTCTCTCTCTCTCTCTCTCTCTCTCTCCATCTCTCCCTTCTCTCTTTCTCCCTGCATTTCTATAATAAAGCTCTTAAACCACAAAAAAAAAAAAAAAAAAAAAAAGAACAGGCTTTGAAGAGACAAAAGAGAAAGTAAAGCCCGCCCCGGGTGGGGGCCCTTTCTGCTGAGTCTACTTTTTAAATTATGCTTTAGATGTGTTTTATTTTATGTGTATAAGTGTTCCTGCCTGCATGTACATGGGACACACAGTGTTACAGAACTCAGAAAAGAGCATTGGATTTCCTGGATGATATGGTTGTGAACTACCATGTGGGTGCTGGGAACTGAACCCAGGTCTTCTGCAAGAGCAACAAGTACACTTAACAGCTGAGCCACCTCTATAGCCCCTTGATGAGCCTAGTAAATGTACCGTCATTGCTGAATTATCATTATTATTATTATTATATTATTGACAAGGTCTGTCTAGATAGTCCAGGCTATCTTCAAACTCCTGCTGATCCTCCTGCCTCACCTACCTAAGGGCTAGGATTACAGGCACCCAGCTTCATAGTCCATCCCAAAGAGTAGGCATGAGCTGGAAGTGCAGCCACCACGCCTGTCTCACATGTGTGAAACCCTGGGTTCAATCCCTAGCACTGGACAGAAAAAAAGACAAAATGAACGGAGTGGGTACGTAATAAGAAAGCACCACGCTGGGTGCAGATTAAAGGTGCCTCATCACAGAGCCATCCATCCTACACACCTTCATTCTGAGAGACTCGCTGATGAGCAGTGCTCCTCAGACCCGCCTCACGAAATAAGAACTGGGCACCTGTATCTCATCACCCCACCACACACACACACACACACACACACACACACAAACAAACAAAAACAGTATAAATGAACACATCTAGAACCCTTCTCTTTCAATTCTAATATTAGAACCCAAAGTTTCGGTCTTGATCATGTGTCAAGGAAATATCAAGTATCTGGACAGACACAGACCCCAGGCTACAGATATGGCCTGTCTTTATAACGTGAGCATCACTCCACAGGGCCACAGTTTATCCTGTCTGTCTTGGTACAAGCATTTATGGGTTTACATAGGCACCCGCACCACACACACACACACACACACACACACACACACACAACCTCCCAGAAGAAAATCTTCCTCCCAGAAAAAGCTTCAAGCCTGTTGGACAAAGGTCAGCTTACCAAATATCTCCTATGATACTTTTTAAAAATTAAACTACGTTAAAAATCTGGGTGTGGTATTTCACACCAGTAATCCTAGCGCTTGGGAGGAGGCAGAGCGGGTGGATCATGCAAAAGTTCAAGTCTGACCTGGTCTACATAAGGAATTCCAAGCCAGCCCCAGCTACAGAGTGACACCACATCTTTCAGGGGGGGGGGGGGAGAGTGATAGAAAGAGAAGATCCAAATTTACACAAAATTAAAACAAAACAAAGCTAAATCAGAGAGAGGTCGTTGGGAAAGTGGGGACAACAGCCTAATGGCGTGTTCTAAAATCTTTCTCTTCCAAGAACAAAAAGAAAAAAAGATCGCAGGCTCACATCTCCCCAGTCCTCTCAGAAACTCCTACTGCTGCCTGGCAAGTTTCCAAAAGCCTGGCAAAGCTGGCACACATTCCAATACAGTTATTCAAAATATGTTAATAAGGCTAGTCCAGGACCCGAAGCACACACAGCCCCCTCCTTCGCTCTGTGGGAAGTGAACCTGCACAGGTTAAAACAGGCGTGCCCAACACTTGCTAAGAGAGAAGAAGGCTGAGGCTAGCTGGAGAACTGCCAGTTTAAGACAAGCTCTTAGGAGAGGACAGCGCAGGGCCATTTGGGGAAGCAGTCATTGGCTTTCATACTTTGCTCTATTGGTATAAAAAGGATCATTAATGATTTACACCCTTTGAAATTATCCTAGAGATCTCAAGGCCCCTGACAAGGACTGTACGCTTTCAAAATAACTTCCAGTGACACTGTACAAATATAGAAATAGTAGAGGTTACCCACCATGCAGGTAATGACAGAAATATCACCCTAACAGTGACAAACACGTTCAACACTATCCCCTGAACCTCGCAAGTCTGTCTTTCGGGGACATAGTGACGTCACAAAACGATAGTCATTCAGCTCAATTAGTCTGAATGTGAAAACTCAGACTGCCCTAAATTTTCACTCCTCCTTTTCCCTGCCTCATCAGAAAAACATTTGCTTTCTTGTCTGAACAGACATTCCAGTCATAGCCCGCATTGCAGAGCTGAAGTTATGCAGTTTCATTTGCAGCTGAACTAAAAAACACTGGTGAGAGAGAGAGAGAGAGAGAGAGAGAGAGAGAGAGAGAGAGAGAGAGAGATTGAGATTGAGATTGGGGGAAGGGAAGATTGGGGTGGATGGAGGCTTCACTACTGTTCTCAGGGTTAAAAGCAGTCTCCACGTCAGACTTTATCCATGCACCAAGGTCTTCAGTTTCAAGCGCTGACGTGCAGGTGGAAAGTATGAGTGGGACTGCTCACCACTCCAAGGTGACTCACTCTCATATGCTCCGGATTAAACACAGCTCTGAATTCAGCATCAGGAAGAAATTTTTCCTCAGGGGCAGGAAAGGTGTGTGGGATTTCCAGACGTATATACGAAGGTAAGATCATCTGCGTAGGTCAGCTGAGCAAATCGCATATAAAATTACCTTCTTCCTGCTGTAAGGGCGGGACTACTACAGAGGAGCACGCCTTCGTGAGAGGCGTCGGTCCCTTACGAGCCCCTCCGATGTACTGTGCACTGCCTCCAGAGACTGTGTGGAGAGGCCAGGGATGAGCTGCAGAACAACGAGGAACACTAACTCTACACACTACCCAGTGGCCGAAGAGCAATGGTGACTCATGCTCGAAAGCCCAGCCTGGGGCTGGGGGTGGGGGTGGGGGAAAGTGCAAGCTCAGTAGACCAAGGCTATCTCAACTGCTGAGGCCTGGGCTACCAGAGGCCCTGTATCTAAATAAAACATAAAATGGTTTCTAACCATATTTAACAAATTAGGAGGCAACCTGAATGAATGTATGATATCGCCACTGCTTTGGGGGCCCCTAAAGGCTCTCTCTTTGGGTGTGTAAAGATTAGCAGTGTCCAGTTTCTTAGGCGGGAAGACTGCGGGCTGGGAGGAGCCTGAGGCTGTCCAAGAAGCAGCCTGTCGGGAAGGGGAATTCGAATTCTAGTCCGACTCTGACTGCTTGAACAAGTGGTCTTGTTTTCAGGGTATCTCTTAGGCTTCCATTTGCAATAAGTCTTCCATTTGCAATAAGTCTCATTTTTCTCATTAGGAATAGAAAGAGGGTTGGGGTGGGGTGGGGTGGGGTGGGGCTCAGTGGGAAGGCGCTTGGCCTGAAATGCAAGGCCCAACTAAGAGTGTGGGGAGAACGCTGGCTATGGTGGCCCACAACTACAGCCCCAGCATTTTGGAGGGTCTACCAGGAGTCAACGAGACGCCGCAGGGAGTTGGAGCCCAATCTCACAAGAGTTTAAACTTTTATCTCAGAAAAAAGTTGCCGGACATAGTGGTCCATGTCTACCACCATGCCTAGAAGCACCCGCAGAAGGCCTCCCACAAGTCTGAGTATATTTAGTTTAGAGGTTCTTCCTCCCAGCCCCTTCCTCCCAGGAATAAGACTCTGCTCAAAACACATTTACAATATTACAGATTACAAATTACAAATACCTTGGACATATAGCTAGGCTCTTCTCTAACTAGCTTATAACTTAACCCATTAATTCTACCCTATATTCTGCCATGTGGCTGGTTACCTGTGCTCACGTATCATGCGTCTGCCTCCTCGCACGCTCTCGGCGACTCTCCCGCGCCTGTCATTATCCCAGAATCCTTTCTGCCTGCCAGATGTCCCACCTCCTATTTCCTGCCTAAGCTATAGGCCATCAGATATTACTGACAGCTGTCACATCCATACAGACACAAGAAGTTCTCTCAACATCATAGATCAAGTTGATCTACCTGGAGAGTTCCGTGAGCACCAGGGCTACCTATGGAGACCCTGTCTCAAAAGGAAACAAGAATTGGTAAGTAAAGACGATATATTTTTTTTCTCCGTTCTTTAAAATAAGAAAAAAACGGCCTCTCTGTGCGTTTGTGCGCATGCACGCATGCGTGCAGGTGTCATTCCTCGGTCGTCCTCCATCTTGTTTCTGAGACAGCGGGCAAAATGGCTAGGGAGCCATGTGTCTCTGCCACCTCCATGTTGGGAATACAAGATGCACCACCATAGGCGGGCTTTATACACGGGTCCTGAAGAAGTCTTCTTGCACGGAAGGTCCTTTGCCTGACAACACTTTCACCTGGTCCGTGCACTTCTATCTTTCTCCAATCTCTTTACTTAAGTGCCTCAATAAACACCTCAGACTTAGAAAGCATGCGGTTCAAAAAAAAAAAAAAAAAAAAAAACAACAACTCATGTGTGAAAACAGGACTGTGTTAAGACAAGAGCTTACTTCAAAGATGCGAAGTATTTAAACAGCCAGCTCCTGCTGCTCTTGGTAGGAGCTCAGGCTTTTCACCAACTAACTTTCCATATTGGAACAAAGCACATTAGCTTTAAAAACAAAACAAAACAAAACCCAGAGTATCTTCAAGTTGCTTAAAAGTTGTTTTGATACCCTACTGTTGGCCTGTCTCACACAGTTCATATAAACTGAATTCAAACTTCGGGAATGGTCCAGCAACAAGACAAACTGATTTCAGTTAAACTCTGATGCAATGGACAGATAGATAAACAACAAAATGAAATAACCTTGAAGCAAAATAAAAGGTTTCTTGGTTACATATAGCATTTTAAAAGATTTAAATATACTGGGATTATTAATATTTATGACCTAAATCATACACGGTGGAACATACCTTTAATCCCAACACTAGGGAGACAGAAACAAATCTTTGTTGAATTCAAGACCAGCCTGGTCTACACAGAGTCCCAGGCCAGCCAAAGCTACACAGTGAGATCATGGCTCAGTCTCAAAATTAATAATACTATTACCTAAAATTAAATGCCAACATAGTATATCAGTTTATGTACATATTCTATTTAAATAGGTAGTTATAACACATAAATATATAATAAATACAGGATAGTTAAACAATAAGTCTAATAAAGAAACATTTCCCCATGGGCTACATAAGACCCTGTCTGAAGGGAGGATGTCAGGGTTTGGAGAGGGACTTAGGGGAATAGGGTAGGCCTGGGGGTGGGGGTATTTCCCTTTAGTTGCTTATAACGTCATTGTCAATAAATCCACTAGCTTAATGTCTTACAATCTTTTTTCAAAAATGTGCTACACCCCCAAAAGAATACTGTGAGTGCAACACTTGCATTGATAGTTTATGGGCATTTTAAAGTTGTACTTGGATGACTTCCTGATTAGACCCCCCACACACACCCGTGACAGAAACTCTAAGACCCGTTTCCTGTCAACATAAGGGGATCATTGGAAACCTCCACCTCTTGGTTAAATCTCTATGGAAAGAGTAGGCTCCAAAAACTAAACCAGGACTATTAAGGCCAGTGAGAAGCATCTACAAGCATACGAGTACAGCAGTGCCACACAGCAAAGACAGGAAGTCACCTGGAGAAAGAAACACTCCTGCGCCTGCTCGCCAGTGCTCAGAGCGGAGTGGCAGCCATGATGAGCGCCGTCCTGGGTGCCAGCGTCAGTGGGAGAAGCTGGCTCCGTCACCACCAGCACACAGCACTAACCCTCCTGTTGGCTTCAGCGGCGGAGGATCTACTGACCCAACTCACTTGGGCTCTGAACAGTACACGGGCGTGGCCTCCGCTCCCCATAATGACAATAATGATCCTCAACACTTACAAAGCAGATATGAAGATGCTCGCAGATCTTGTAGGCAGATGGGCAGGGTCCTTGGGAGGATGGAGTGCTCCTGTAAGCAAGCCCTGGAGAAAAGGGGGCGGGGAGGAAGGCAGAAGAGAGGGACAAGGACAGGAGATGTAGTCAGCACCGCTCTAAGGCCTAGGAGTCCTAAGGACCACAGTAAGTAGAAAAGCAGAGGTGTCGGTGCCAAGATGGATGGAGTTCTTAAGATGGACGGTTTAATAAAGGTAGGGACAACCATCGCATTATACATATCTCCCAAACCAGTATTAATATTTGTGGTCAATATCTCTCTGTGTGGTTTCTGAACAGGACATTAAAATTCTCTGAAGGAAATCCTATAATATCAGCAACAACAAAAGCCAGCTTTCCACATGAAGAAGAATTCATTAGGACATAGGAGGAATTGCCTTCACTCCTCTGCTACGGTTAAACAGCCATTCCTGCCTGGTCCACTTCTTAGATGATTTCCTATAATAGACTGGGTCTCTCAGCTCTCATTCTTGAGTGTGGACTTTGGAGTCTATACATATATTTAAAAAAAAAAAGTTGAAAAATAGGTTTGGCTTCTGTTGTTAGGTACAACCCGCTTGGTGCTCCTAACTGAACCAATCTCTCTGAAAACAACAAAGAAGTACAAGTCAGTTGTCATGTCTTCAACAGGCAGGGAAAGGTATTTGAATTTTGAACTATTCCAGGAAATCTGACTTTAATAATACGCTTTCAGATCCTATAACCAGAATAACCAGAACTCATGAAGACGAACTAATCCTCCTTCATCTCCGCTCTTCACCTCTAAGCCATTCACAAAGTCTGCATCCTCGTTCGAATGGATTCACATTCTTGTCTAATGGGTGTCAACTTAATTCCTTCTTTGACTCAACATCTTTTGAGGTTTTAGCAATACTTAGGTACTTTTTAGTTCTAACCATTCTGAATATTCTCTCTTATTTTTGTCCTCTAAGCACATCCTTTTGGAAGGATAAGCTGATGTCAACCACAATGAGAAAGCATCAAAACAAAACTAAACGAAAGAGGCAAAACTAAACACCTGTATTCTCAAGGATCCTCGAGTCCCCTCTCATCTCAAAGGAACAAAAAATAAAAATAAGAAAGAAAGAAAGAAAGAAAGAAAGAAAGAAAGAAAGAAAGAAAGAAAGAAAGAAAGAAAGAAA
>NC_034609.1:5475827-5484341 GCF_900095145.1 Mus pahari
AGAGAGAGAGAGAGAGAGAGAGAGAGAGAGAGAGAGAGAGAGAGAGAGAGAAGAGCAATTGAAGGCATTGGCATAGACCTCTCTCATCCATGGTACACACTCACATACACAAATATGTATATCCACAAACCCCACAGATATACACAAAATATATAAATATTTGCTTTTTTAAAGTTATTCTTCTATCTATGTACATGTGTTTTTTTTTGTCTGTGTATGTTCATGCCACATGTGTGATGGGCAGATCCCCAGGAGCTGAGCCACAGGCAGCCATGAACCACTGATGTGGGGAAACGAAACCTTCATCTTCTAGAAGAGCAGCAAGTACTCCTTACTGCCCAGCCATCGCTCTAACACAGCACTTATCTTTTGTTTTAAAAAGTTTCTGGACTTTACCTATACTTGCTAAATCATCAGAGAGGAAAAGGGAATGATGAAAACAGCAAGGCTTCGCTTTAGAAGTGGCCTAGGTGATGTCACGAACTCCCTCAAACCCTTCATTTATCCTAAACCAAAGGACAATGAGCTCTCCACCAAGTTCTGTGGAGGTGTCCCATTCCATCTGCAAGCACCCGGAGCAGGGCTCTTTCTCTTCCATCTGCAGTACAGGTGGAGGAGGCGAGCGCACTTGGCCAGCAGAACACACACCCAACATGGGAGTCAGCACAAATGCAGACTGGTCAGCCCGGCTCAGTGGGACTGCCAGGTATGGTAGCCAGACCTGCAAGAGGGCTTGATTACATGTAACTTATAAAAGTCAACAGGCTGGGCGGCTCATGAACAATGAATGGTAATCTGCCAGCAGAGGTAATAAAAAAGCATGGATAAACTCATGAATAAAAGCATGATTCAGCACCCCACCCCCAAACAACAGGCTGCGCTCTAGCTGGGAGAGGGAGGCCAAAACGAGTATCCGGGTTTATGATTCTTCATTGGGGAGAGCTTCTGATCAGCCGCTCAAATGTCTGCTCTTCTCAACTTGACCGGAGTAAGAAAATGCTTTGACTCCAGGCACACAACAGGACTCTGCATCTGAACTGTAGCTTCCAGTCGAAGCACAGGGGAAGTAAAGCCAACAGAGAGGAGTGTAAGGACGAGGCCTAGAGAGGGCTTCTCTACAGAGGGTAGCTCGCCAGGGCACGCGGAGGGCAGGGTGGGTGCAGGGAAGCGATGGTTTACCCAGGAATTTCAGTCCTGATTCTACTAAATGCTGCAAAGCGAAATTTGTCTTCAGACACAGCAGAAGAGGCATCCCAGACCCACACAGATCTGTGTCGGAACGGCTCAAGAGATACGCTTACTACAGCAAAAGAGGCATCCCAGACCCACACAGATCTGTGTCGGAACGGCCCAAGAGATACGCTTACTAACAGGCGTATTGAGTCGTTTTGAAATCATAAACTTCTCAAGGATTCTTACTCTTACATATATTTAAGGAAGTGAATATAAGCGTTTTAAGTATATCTGTCTAATTTTCTGAGACTTGTTCTATTCCCAGGGACCACACAATGACATTTTAGGATTATGCTGCGAGCCACCTGGGTGATTCCAAAAGTGTCGGGTAACCGAAGAGCTGAGTGGTCGAGCGGTTGTCTATGCCTTTGTCCTGATCCATCAGCTGACAGACGCTGTGGACTTTGTCGGCAAAGTATTTCTGTTCATTCAACATCAATGTGCCCACCACACATATAAGAACCAGTGTTTGGTGACCATGATACTTTAACAAAATTGAGCTCAGATTATATTTATATTGCAAAATATGGTTTCTGCTTTCTCCCCTTACATCTGTATGTGTAACGATCATACAAATTTTCTCCCTACCTACCACACGGAGGTCTTCAGCCTTTAGGCAAGTACCTTTACCTAATTTTCCCTTTTCTGTTTGCTTGGTTTGGGTTTGTTGGCAAAGGCTTTCACTCTGCCTCCGTGGCCAGCCCGGAACTTGGTCTGTTGCTCCCACTGCTCTCAAATGTGAAATCATCCTGCCTCGACTTCCCAAGTGTTGAGATTAGGAACATGTGCCACCGTGGCTATTCTTCCATTTTACACACGAGGGGATCCCACCACGAGAGGAGGAGCAGCTGGACTCACAGAAGTCACCGTGCCTGCTACCCACCATACCACGCACAGTCTGAAAGGAGCAGTTGCAGAAGTCAGTACAGCCAAGAGCAGCCAGTGTATACTAACGACAACTCAGTCTTGCACACTGTGTCTGTGCTGGTGGTGGAGACCAGGGGGAAGCTGGCAGAGAGGAGAAGCAGCATAAGTTAGTCTCGGTGTAGAGAGAAAAAGAAGGCTAAGACTTCCTGGAGGGGGCTGGCCCAGAATAACAGGTCTTGGGAACAAGTGGGAACACAAAAGTCTGGCAAAGCTGAGGCAGAGGCTGAATGAGGAATGTGGCAACATGTGTCCTGGGCAGATGTGCTAATGCCACATGATGACTGAGCCTGCTGAGCCAAGGGGAAGGCCTAGGCACTACCAAGAGCAAAGCGACACAGCAGAACTGACAACATCAGTCCAGGGGTTACATCATTAGGTTTTCAGTTCAGAAAAGCTGCCTGGCTCCGTTCACAAGGAGATCTTTGCAAGGCTGAACTGAAAGACCAGTTAACAACTACAGCATTCCAAACAAAGGCAGCAGAGGGCCAATAGTGGAGAGCTACTGAGGTGGTAAACTGACAGGGTTTGTTTTGTTTACTGCGCTTGCAGAATAAGGAAACCTGTATTCTCGGGCCACAGGAGAAGGGTACCTCCACACTTGAGGGCGCGACAGGGAGACCAAGTCTGAAGGGTGAAATGCTGGCATGGGCCCTTGGCACTTTTGTAGAGCATCTAAGCAGTTAGATCCATAAGACTGGGCAGAGAGAAGCCTCAGATTATCAGCGTAAAACTGGAAGGCATTTAACTATGCATAGAGACTTACAGACGGGTTTTACAGGTCAGAAATCATACAAGTTATAACACTTGTAAGTTTCTAAAAGTTCTAATGAAACTGAGCGCTCAGGGCCTTTTGTTTTGTTTTAACATTACTATGTCGTATGCCACGCTGTGGGCATGAGAAGAAGGCCAGAGAGTGTTACCTTCTTCAGCTATGTGGGTTCTGGGGATCGATTGTGGATCATCATGCTTAGTGGCAGAAATCTTTCTTTAAAGCTCATCTGGCAGACCCCCTGAGCACAGGGCTTTTTTTTTTTAAACTTTCGAGGAGTATACAATCTTACAATGGATGAAAAGCCAAACTGGAGTGCTTAGGGATTCCAGGACGTAAGCAGACCTGTGTCCTTCAATATATCCAAGAATTTCATGGAAGAACTATGGTACATCCCCAAACGTGGTAAGAAGGGGCTCCATGGTAGAAGTTGGTGGAAACGGTTCTGACTTTCGAGAGGGCCAGCAGCCACACCTACATAACCAATTCAAAGGTGGCTAGAAAAGGGAGCTATGTAACTGAATACGGTAACCCTGCCCCTACTTTTGAAAGTGTCCCTAATTAAGCTCTGAAGAAATGTTCCCCTTTCGAAGTCCTTCTGAATTCCTCAATCAATCCCTTTTTTGCTGAATTCTGTGAGTGCATCTCATACTCATCTCAGGATGAGTCACCACAGGATCCTGAGTGTGAGCACATCCCATGTCCTCAATGAACATACAACCTCCTGAAGGTGACAGCAATGCCCCCTTGGCCTCTTCTTTTGAGTTTTCCACTGTGCCTTGCTTACCCTCAGCTCTCACTGGGTGACTAAAGGATTTGCCCTGAGCCATGACACATCTGACCCTGGTGGGACAGCTGGTTATATTGTGTGACCTTGGACAAATCGATTAGTCTCCCTGAGGCTCATTTTCATTCCCCGTAAAAAAAAAAAGGGGGGGGGGGTTTGAACTCTTCTCCACCAGTGAGGGTAGAGATGTGACAACTGAAAAGAAAAAAAAAGAATATTCAATAGTAAATGTTTTTGCTGTGCAAATCAAAGGCACAGTAAATGAAAAGCCAGAGGGCACTGAACACACCAAGAGGAAGGAATCAGAAAGCTAAGGAGGCACTGGACAAGGTGATTTAGAATTCCGGGCTCAGAAGTCTACAGCTATTTGGTTATTCTGTCCAAGAGATTGCACGAGGTCCCGCACTATGTTTTAGACAAAGCGTAGATAGATGCCTTCTGGGACAGCGTACCCTGCCCCTAACACAAAAGAAGAAGAAATGAAGCATTGAGTGGAGTAAGTACACGCTCTCTTTCTGTGCATTCTGTGGGCCATTATGAAAATCATCTTGAAAATGACACTAGGTAGCTTGCTGCTGCTGCCTGAAGCACATGGCTCGCTGTTCTTGTCTGGAGCACTGTACGCTGAGAAGTTTGACTCTTGACAAGTTTGTGCAGAACAAAAAAAAATGAGGATACTACTCCCAAAAATCTATTTGATTCTGGCCCTTTTCTGGGGGAGGGGGTAAATGGCCTACATACCCCATGAGGAGGCTTTAGGTAACAGTAGCACTAGGTCGCATGGCTTTCGCCAATACTCAGTGCTCCCTGACGCCTTCTCTCAATGCTTCGACCCCTTTAAACCAGAAATTATCAGGGAGAACTTCTCTGGTCATTACAACTTCCAAGGGTGGAGGTTCAAATAATACCTCCCTAACTGAAGGAGGCTGTGGTTCCTCACTAAGCCCCACACCTCCATCAGAACTCAAATTATGGAAGGTGGCGGCTTCCCAAGTATTTCTCATCCCTAACTGAAATGCTAAAGTGCTTGTGGCCTGGGAATCAGGTGGCATTTTGCCAAGCAGCAGAAGTTAAATCTTGGCTACTAAACTCTGGCTATAGCACCAATGGGGAGGCCGAGGTAGGGACTGGAGCTGCTAATTCTTTAATGAGGTAGTCACCTCTGGGCGGAGTCACCTCTGGGCGGAGTCACCTCTGGGCGGAGTCAGAAGTAGCCCGGCCACATTTCCCAGGGCACTAGTAACTAAGGCTGTGTGGCAGGAGGGGTGAAGCAAGCTGCCTACTGAGTAAGGTTACTGCCACTGCTCCAGTCTTGGCTACCTTACAGCAGTAACACAAGTTAAGAGCAGAGGGCTGAGGACTCCAGCAACAGGGACAGACTTACTTTTCTCGGATTAAAAACAATTTTACAGCAACAGGCAAGCCAAAGCATTAAATACAACAGAAACGACAGCAAAAATAAGCCAAGCTATAAAACAAAAACAAAAACCCTAGTGCCACAGTCAGTATCTAACAGAGAAAACAGGCCTCCCAACCAAAATTACGGTGCCCCAGAGCGGTGGTTCAACACTTAGGACCACTTACCGCACTTCAGCGGTCCCAGGTTCTGTTCCCAGCACCTGCATGGCAGGGGATTCACAGCTATCAAGGATGCCAGACCAGGTGATCCGACTGCCTCTTCTAGACGCCACTGCTGTGCACTGGGCACACGTATCGGTGGCATAGACAAGCAGCTCCAGCAAGCATCTATCCATATAAAACTACATAAATAAATCTAAAGTATTTTTAAAGGAATAAAATTCCATTTATCTGCTTATTTCATGTACTATCTAATGCTAAGATAAATTCAACTTAATCTAGTGTCATGAGAGTAAATTAAGCCTCATTTGCTTTGTGGTGTTTTCCTCCTTTACTTCAGAGGTCAGGCGCTCTCTCCTAACAGCCAGTGGGGCTGCCATTGTTACTCTCCATGTGCTCCATTCTCTGGAGAAGACCAGAAGACTGCATGGAGCTGGACTTGAGCTATTTGAGTCAAAGCAAAAAGAAAATAAACAAAAAGGGAGGAAGGAAACACAATAGTATAGTTAAAGGAAGGTTAGTAGTTTTCTTCCTTTAAATAAAAAAAAATAAATAACGGGAGATTTTTAAATTGAAAAGAAATGTTTAGACTTTAGTATATTGTTTTAAATTCAAAAAACAATGTGGCAATTTGGTCCTCACCTCCCTTTTAGGATGTTGGGGTTCTTGGGTTTTTGTTTTAAGAATAGACACCTATCTAGGGCAAGGAGGAATTCAAAGCAAGAAGCTAAGACAGAGAGTGTGAGGGCAAAGAGGGAAAGAACATGAGAAAAGAACCGTTAGTAAATGCGGCATTCTTTCCAGAGCAGAAAAGTGAAAGATAACTCAGTTTAGAAGAATGACAAACATTTCTGGAAGACACGCCAAGACAGGGAAAGGACAACTTAAACAGTAGGAAAAATATTAAATTACTCACGTGACCCCTTCCAGCAGCTCTTTACAAACTTCCACCTCCACCCCCAACACCCCCACTACCTCCGCCACCTCTGCCACCTCCACCGAGTGCTGTGCCTACCCAGGCAGAGCTGAGGCAAACCACATGGAAAGTTTTTGTTTCAGATAATGGTGCAGGACGGGACTTGGCGGCTACGAGTTGTAATCAGCAAGCGTCAAGAGCGAAGTAACAGAGATAAGGTCCAAATATGCACTACTAGACCCTGCCTCTCCTCCAGAGGCTGCAGGGCGGCCAAAGCCCAGGTTACCACATCGCTATGATTTTGGAAAGAACTTTCCAAATAGGGAGATTTTCCCCCCTCTAGATGGGTAAAAGAATTGTCTAAAATATAAAGATTCTTCCAGTCCATGAATCCTTGTATTATTTACAGTACCATGTGAAGGAGTCTGCAATGATCTATCAAAAACCTCTGGCTCCTGAAATGACTTTTCCCAGCAATACAGGCATTGCCTACAATCCCTGAAAGTTCCTAAACCACCCCACCCTGGGTTAGTAGGCAAAGAATGGAGGAATGTAACAAATGTGGAAATCCACATCACAATGGACCACTTTCTCCTCAGTAATCTAACGAATACGAATTTTATCTGTGCTCTAATCCAAGGGGAGAGAAGAAGAGCCTTGAGAGTCTAAGCTTTTTATACTTAGTGGACACACGGGGCTGAGATAAAGAGTCACAGAAATGTGACTTCAAGTTCAAAATGGCAGCTTCAGAGGGAACTCGGGATGGATGGAGACGGGCCACCACGTTAATGCCAGAAATGTGACTGAGAGGACCTCCAACACCCCATCGACAGTCAGAACGCTTTCAAGCGAGCCAATGGCGTTATTCTCGCCCTGCAACACTGGCTGGCCCTCACACAGCTGGGCTAAGATGACCTCCAAAGTCCAAGTTCAGGCGCTAGCAGCTCAGAAGCAAATGAATCAAAGACTCCTTTATTCTCCTTCCCACACGAACCTGCGCCCTCTCTGTTGTAAACTGAAGGCTTGCCAGAATGAATTACTTAGCTCAAGACAGACATAAAGAAATCTTAACTAGCGCAGGTCCCTTGGAATTTTAATAAGCCCAGGTGACCGCACAGGTTGCTGCGTTTCTGTCTTCTTGGTTGCAGAAAACACACTGTGGCTAGGTGCCCGTGAGAACCTTATTAAGTCATAGCAGAAACAAAAACTTCGCCAATGAGAAAGTTACAGCTGACATTCAAACCCCAGGCATGGAGCTCCAGCATTCTGAGGCACTTCTTGTCATGGCTAAGGACTCTTTGTTGATCTAAAACATCCTTCTCTTAGGATTTTGCTATCGAGGGGGGCTGCACCTCAATTCTCCCTGGAACAGCTTGAGACTCTGGTGGGAAGTCTTCTGGGGTCCTCCTCTTCCCTCCCTCTCTCAGTCTGACTCTTAGGCAGCTCCAACCTGGAGCCCTCATTTGGCAGCCAATCACAGAGAGCTCTCCAGCCTGTCTCTGAGGAAAGCTCGTGTTCATGAAGCTACAGCTGCTGTTCACAGATCAGAAACTCCTTACAGGCAGGGAGTGGACAGGTGCCTCCACTGCATTCCACACAAGGCCCAGGACCAAAGCTCCCGAAATACCTGTTTATTTACTCAGCCAGCAGATAAGCTGTGGAACCTTCCATCCTGAGCCAGGTACTGCTTGTGGGTGCACCCAGCACCCGAGCACTGAAGCCAACTGTGTGTCTGTGTTCTCCTGCGCTGAGAGTAACACTGTGGAGCCCACAGAATTCCTACCACGTTCAACGCAACGACCAGAGAAGACCAATAAAGCCTAGCCAAGTGAGTAGCTCTCTGTCTGCCCTCTGATGCTCCCCCAACCCCACCCCACTCCCCAACCTAGCTGGAGCTCTACTGCCCTCTTGTCCCCTCCCCTACAGATAAGGAAACAGGATTAGACCAGTCAAGGATCAGGTGGGAGGCCAGAGGTACAGCCTGACCCTCAGCCTGAGTTTCCTCCCACAGCTGGCAGAATGCATGCTGAAACCCTTAGCACTTCCACCCCTCAGTAGTCTGAGACCGGGTCTTGCTAAGTCGTCTCAAACTCAGTCCCCCTGCCTCTACCTCCCAGCTGCTAAGACTACAAGTCTGAGCTATAATACTCTGCTCATAAGTAATTAAAAAAAAAAAAAAAAAAAAAAAAAAAAAAAAAAAAAAAAACCTAAGATTTAAATGCTAACCTCAAAGCATATAGCTCTGGTGACCTTGAATAGCTCTGGTGACCTTGAACGTGTGATTCTTCTGCCTCCACCTCCCAA
>NC_034609.1:5484936-5486523 GCF_900095145.1 Mus pahari
AGAGAGAGAGAGAGAGAGAGAGAGAGAGAGAGAGAGAGAGAGAAAGCAAGCTGAAAAGCTTCTAAATTCCCTTCCAACTTCTGTTCTTGGCAAAGCTGAGTGAGTACATGTTTGGGGTTCTACAAATTTAGAAAGAAAAGAAGGGTGCAGTTTGAGGGTTAAAAAGTGGTAACAAAATTACCATCCAAAATGAATATCTTCCAAATAGGAATTCTGAATCCCCAAAAGGTACCAGCTGTATTCAGGGATTCAGCAAGCTTAAGGGGAGAGCATTATACAACTTAACATTCTGCCTAGGTGCAACAAAAGAATTAACTATCATTAACTAAGTAAGAAGGCATAATGTGATTGCTAGTTAAAGACCTGTGTTAAGAAGGCATAATGTGATTGCTAGTTAAAGACCTGTGTTACCAGACAATGTTCCTGCCATACTTCAAAAGACGGAATGGAGACAGCAGGAATCTGACGTGAATGTTCACTAACATGAAGGCAACCAGGAAAAATGTCCTTCAACAGGACAGCTGGAGGGTCTCAATGTGAGCCAGGGCAGGCAAGTGGGGCGGGACCACGGTCTTCAGGATCAGCACACATCCTAGGGCATCCCTGAGCCACATGGATGCTGCCCAGGCTCCCCGCCACCACATCAGATGTCGCGTGCCCACCCGGTGAGAGACGCCTCTCCTGAACTAGAGGCTGCTCCCAAAGTCCAGACAAAAACTGCTCTGATAACTGAAGGCTGCAGCAGACAGAGCTCAAGCTGGGTGACAGATTATCTACCCAAGACCTGGCCGAGGCCTTGCTCCAGGACTGTCTGCTCTCGGGCCACCTTGCCCTGGCTTCCCAGGCAGGTTCTCCTACCGAGGAGGAACACCTGCTCCTCGAGGACACCTGCCCAGAGCTGACAAGACAGCAGGCTGTGGAGGCGCCTCTCTGGGTGTCAGGCTGGAGGCGGGCCACATGGAAACTTCCCCCTGCAGAGCAGCAGTGAGGGCCAGCTGGATTGAAGCGAGCCATTATTTATCCACTTACATTTATTTCTGTGAACATTTCACATCCT
The DNA here is from genome assembly GCF_900095145.1 of Mus pahari. Taxonomy (NCBI): domain Eukaryota; kingdom Metazoa; phylum Chordata; class Mammalia; order Rodentia; family Muridae; genus Mus; species Mus pahari. Next base: position 5,485,994 of record NC_034609.1, read on the forward strand.
GATGGGAAAGTCCACCATTGCTTTTAAAAACAAAACAAAACAAAACAAAAACAAAACTTTTCATTGCATTTGTTCTTTGATGTTTTCATGTATGTGTCATGTGCGTTCTGGATATTCTAACCCCACCACTACTCTCTGGAGTAAGTCCTTAGGAAAATATACACCACAATGTGCGTTTCACAAATCAAGAGAGATGTTCAATGGCTGCCAACCCACAGATAAAATGTGTAAGGAGATGAAAAGTCTAAGTACCCAGCCCTGACCACTCCCTTTTTGCGTCCCCGTACTCAACTGCCACACTGTCACCCTGAATACTTAGAGCGCTCTGAAGACTGTTTTTTTTTTTAATGTTGCCTTGACAAGCCTTAAGTCTACTAGTAAGAATGATCTTACTAATTTAATTTTTAGTGTGTGTGTGTGTGTGTGTGTGTGTGTGTGTGTGTGTGTGTTGTATTTGTGCTAAGGAGCTTGGGTTGAAGTCAGAGGACAACTTTCTTTTTTTTTTTTTTTTTTTTTTTTTTTTTTAAAGA
>NC_034609.1:5486588-5500678 GCF_900095145.1 Mus pahari
GCCCTGGCTGTTCTGGAACTCACTTGGTAGACCAGGCTGGCCTCGAACTCAGAAATCCGCCTGCCTCTGCCTCCCAAGTGCTGGGATTAAAGGCCTGCGCCACCAGGCCCAGCTAGAGGACAACTTTCAAGAGGCAATTCTTTCCTTGCAAGGGTCAAACGGAGGCCATCAGGTGTGCTCTTACCGAGCGCCCATCTCCCTCAGCCAAGACTGAGCTTGAACTTTGGATCTTCCTGCTTCTACCTCCTAAGTGCTGGGATTACAGGCTTGAGGCAGTGTGATTGGTTCAGAAGTGCTGGATCGAAAGACACAACAGGGTTTCCTGGATGGGAGGCTAGGCTGAGCACCGTCCCCAATCCTGCAAATTTAAATTTTAGTAAGAAATCCGAGCTGAGCTGAGTGCAGAATAGTAGTTCCCTCAAGCCTATGACCCTGGTGACTGAGCTCTGGAGGTCACTCAGCAACACTGAAAGAAAGTGTGAGGATGTTCATCCCCACTGTGAATAACCCTCAGCAAAGCTGCCAGAGGACGGATGGACGGATGGGTGGACGGACGGACAGATGGTGCGGCGCATGTAAAAAGTTCGTACCTTTCTGCATGGAAAAAGCCACAAAGAAGTGACTCTGAGACTGGGGAGTCTCTTCCTTTATCCCCTGTCATTTTCTCTGAGAGAAAGTTCCTCTATCAGATGAGCACAAAGACAAGGAAGCAAACAGGCTGTGACAGTGACCAGACAGAGCGGTCACAGCGGACATACGGACACAGAAGTTGGGGCTGTACAGGACCCATTGGGGCCACAATTTGAGCTGGTTTTAAAGATGAAACCAATACTAAAAAACCAAACCAAAACAAAACAAACCAAAACAAAACAGGAGAAGAAGAAGAAGGAAAGTGGAGCAGAGCACCTGGCCTGGAGAAACCGCAAGTTCTAAGGGATCTCTTGTATGGAGAAGATGGTATTGTAGAGGTAGATCTGCCCAATCTAGGCGCACAACATGTATTCATTGTGTTTACATTCCCCAGGCTTATTTGGGTTGGAGATTTACTGCAACAGGGCTGTATAGAACTCATCAGGGGCCACAATTTGAGAGTTGTTTTTTTAAGGTTTATTTATTATATCTAGGTACACTGTAGCTTTCTTCAGACACCCTAGAAGAGGGCATCAGATATCGTTACGAATGGTTGTGAGCCACCAGGTGGTTGCTGGGATTTGAACTCAGGACCTCTGGAAGAGCAGCCTTAACTGCTGAGCCATCTCTCCAGCCCATGAGATGGTTTTAAAGATGAAATCAATAATTTTTTGCATATGCATGTGATGTCCATGTCTGTAGGTGTATGGACACACACATATGTGCAGGAGCATATATATGTGCACGGGCCCATCAATAACATCAGATGTCTTTCTCATTGGCTATTTCATTTATTGGAGGAACTCTTTTTTTTTTAAGATTTATTTATTATTATATGTATATACACTGTAGCTGTCTTTTAGACACACTAGAATAGGGCGTCAGATATCGTTACGGATGGTTGTGAGCCACCATGTGGTTGCTGGGATTTGAATTCAAGACCTTTGTAACAGCAATCAGTGCTCTTAACTGCTGAGCCGTCTCAGCAGCCCAGAACACTCTTCAATGTAGGAGTTTGCTAATCTAACTGTCCAGCTGGCCCTGAGCATACACAGTTCCCTACACTTGGCATTTATGGCTGCCACCATGCCTGCCCTGGTTCTCACATGAGTTCGGGAGACAGAACTCAAGTTCTCACATTCTCAAACATGAGACAAAATGATTTATCCATTAAGCCATCTCCCTGACCCAAAAACTTGTTGTTTGTTTGTGTGTGTGTGTGTGTGTGTTTCTGTCACTTACAAACCTTAACAATCATTTGGGCCACTCTACAAATGCTGCAAACAAATACCAAGACAAAAGTCAAAATCCCACGGGCAATATTTCCCAGCAGAAAGGTCCTCAAACTCCCTGAAGTCTCATTTAATAATTACAGTGCAAGCACCCAAGATAAGCTTTTCATAGTGAATATGCTCATTAAAAAGCATTATCAGGCCAGAAAGATGGCCCAGAGGGTTAAGGCACTTGCCCCTACTTCTGGCAACCACAGCTGGATACTCATGCAGGGCCCACATGGGGGAAGGAAAGAACAAGCTCTGGGGCACCAGTTGTCCGCTGACCTCTATAGCATGGAAGTGAGTGAGTGTGTACGGGTGCACACATACTTACAAACACACACACACTCATGCACATACATAAGAAACATGCACACATGAAAGAAAGGAAAGAAAAGGAGAGGAGAAGACATTTAAAAATATTGATTTTAAAAATATTGCCAGGCATGGTGGCATATGTCTTTTATCCCAGCACTTGGCAGGCAGAAGCAGATAAATCTCTGTGAGTTTCAGGCTAGCCATGACTACAGAGTGAGATCCTATCAGGAAAGAAAGAAAGAAAGAAAGAAAGAAAGAAAGAAAGAAAGAAAGAAAGAAAGAAAGAAAGAAAGAAAGAAAGAAAGAAAGAAAAAGAAAGGGAAAAGAAAGAGACAAGAGAAGAGAAAGGAAAAGAAAAGAAAGAAACCCTGTCAAGGGTGTGAAAAATTAGCTCAGTTGCAGAACATTTGGAACTATGTGTGAGGCCTTGGGCTCTACCCCCACAGACACACACATAAAAATTTGAAAAATAAAAACCACTATCAATCATTCTTTGGCCTATTTTGCAGGATTCCTTTCACCAAAAAGGAAAAAAAAAAAAAAAAGGAAAAGAATAGAAAAATGCACGTATCCATCCCTTTAATAAAATCAAACTGGATGGATGTCCAAGCCAAAGGTTCAACACTCCGAGAATGTCAAATCTGGGGACTAAACCTGACAAATAAGTGTCACTTAGCAGTCTTCAGTCATCCTCTTGGCTGTCACCTGTCGATTACCATCCTGGGCCACCCTACTCCACTACGGTGTAAAGAAACACTAGTCAGCTGGAGACATGGTTCTCGTGATAAAATGCTTCCCACAGAAGCCCAAGAAACTCAGCCCAACCCCTGCTCCCCCGGAACAAGCCAAGCATGCTGCTGCGCTTTATAATCCCAACACTGGTGACTCCGAGACAGGAGGATGCCTAATCTCACTAACCAACCCTGCGACTCTAATCCACTCTAATCCAGATCCCAGTGAGACCCTTTGAGCAAAGCAAAGTGGGTAGTTCCACTGGAATGGCATGGCTGAGGTTGACCTCTGGCCACCACAAACGCACATGTGCATACATGTCTACATGCATACTCATACACACACACACACACACACACACACACACACACGCACGCACACACCCCACTAGTTTTCTACCAAGCAAGAAAACCCTTGGTTTCCCCCACATCCTGCTTACTGAAACACAATTTAGGGTCTGAGTTTTCTCCCAAAGGCATTTATAAAAACACCACCACCCAATGTAGACATGCAGATAAAAGCCACTTTGCATTCTGGCTGACTTTCTCTGCATTTAAGACTTTGTTGTTCCCCAAACTTTAAAAACTACTTAGGAGCAAAGGCTGGGGCACAGTGTATCTGACTGGTTCTTCTTCCGTGAGTTCTCAGCTAATTCACAGAAATGCTAGACTAAAAAGACTTTATGACTTAATCTGAGCTTCACGTTTCGCAGACCTCCCCCTGAATTCGACCACTCTTCCCTGATTCAGAAGCTAACAGGGTTTGCCATGATTGGGACTTGAGTGGGAGAAACCTGCTGTGGTCATATAATGATACATGTAAGTATACATAATCATATGCAGACATATCCTCACACAGTCTATTTCTACATGTGTACTTATTATTAATATCTTTATAAATAATCAGCTGTACTTGGTTTTTGTGTTTGTGTTTGTTTTTGAGACATGGTCCTGGTCAGTTTGTCCACGGAGCCTCCCATTTCTGCCTCTGGAGTGCTGGGTGGTATGGGCATATAATGCCACCATATCTGTCCTTTATTCGTTGTCAATTTTCCTTCCTGCAAGGCTTTTCTCCTTGTGGCTGGAGCCTAGTACAGAATTCAGTATGTCTAGTGTGCCATAAGTAATGAAAGACTGCACCGGACTGCATGATCAGCAAATATATTGTACTTTAGTTTCCTCAAGAATCCTAAAACCGTCTTTCCTAAATAATGCCTTACCTCTATCTACTCACCCCTCATCGCCTCACCACAATCATCTCTATAGAACTAATTCTGAATATGCCACTGCCACTCTCAAATTTCTGGAATCAAGTTGCCATCTTCACCAAGAAATCCAAGCAAACTGTGACAGATGGAGAGACATCTTTGGGGAACCTCTGACAATTTGTCAAATCGCATCTTTCAATGAAATTACTTGACTGTAATAAATTCTACCAGAAGGTAAGCCAGAAACTCGCTGGTGAGCTCCGTGAAAATAAATATTGCCTGGTTTCACGCAAGCAAGCGAGTAGTCACATGATTCTCGGTGTAGACTCCCCTCCACCAGAAACTGGTTTCATCAAAACAGGTAGTAAACTCTACTTAAGTGGGTACACGTTTTGCTTTTGGAAAACACATTTTACCCTAAAAATGTTTGTTTCAAATGCCGGGACAAAGTGTCATTTCTTTCCTGGCAGGGGATATCGTAAAACTAGCCAATCTGAAGAAAGACTAAGGACCCCGGATTCCTGGTGAGGATATAGTTCCACTCAAGTATTATAGGTTCCTTCACGATACAGTTTTCCTAACAGTGACACAGTCATCTCACAATCAACATCTTGAATCAATTACGAAAATACCAGTTAAGCCGTTCTGGTGCCCAGGAAAAGAATCGCCAGCATCAAGAAATCCCGGTTGGCTTCAGCTGTCCCCTCCTGCGGGGCTTGACAGCGCGTCTAAGGCGCCCAAACACCAGCCACCAGGCTCCCCCCAGCGCCCTCCTGTCGAATCAAACCGCCAGGGTTCTCCGGCCAAAATCCAGTGTCCCTCAAAGCAAAACCACGAAAATGCTAAGCAGACAGCAAGGCTCATAAGAACTTTTTTTTCCCAGTCCCTTGAGCGAATATTTTGAGAAGTTTGCCTATACTATCCACTTCTTGCGTCCACAGTTCACTTCCCTCCACCTCCTGGAGGCGTAAAGGAGAGCGGGCGCGGACCCAATCGAGAACCCGTGAGTACTTACTACCTCCGCGGTTTCTCAGGGAGGTGAGATTTCACAGCTCCATGAGAATCTGATACAGATAATAAAAGAAGGCCCTTTCTCCCTGTCTCACCCCACCCTCGCTAAAAGAAATTAACAACAACCAAAGTATGCAGCCAGTTTTGAGCTGGAAAACTGGGCTTCTCTAACAGGCGAGGAGGCCTGCAAGGGAGGCGGTCTGCAATATGGAGGGAGAAAGTTTGGCCGGCGAGTGGACGTCAGGGTGGGAGTGGACCGCACCCGGTCCGGAGCCCGCCGGTCGAGAGACGGATCGAGGAAAAGGAGGGCGGGATTCGTGGAAGAGCCAACCGGGCGCGCAGGCTGCTGCAGCGGGGCCGACGGTGCCCTGACCTGTACTTACATAACGCTTCAACTTCTTCTCCGGGGGGGACTTGCGGAGCCATCCCGAGCAAACCACTTCGCCGCCGCTCATGGTGCACGCCGTGAGGGCTCGAGGACCAGGCACCAAAGGGGTCGGTGGACACAGTGGACGCGCTCCGTGCACGGCGGGCACGGCGGTCAAACGCAGTCCAGAGGACGTCTCAGATTCCCTCGACGGGGCGGCCCGGCTCCCCGCGCCCTGTGTCGGCGATCGAACCTTTCCCGCAGATTCGCGGACTGAAGAGGAACTCGTTCGGGAACCGCGGGGACCAGGGCTCGCCGGCCTTCTTTCAGTGCGCCCTCCTGGCCGCCAGGCGCGCCGTCCCGCCGCCTAGGCAGCGGTCGGGCTCCGCTGGGACTCTGCCCGGACAGGGAGCCCAGAGCTGGAAGCCCTGCGCTCCGCCCCTTGGAGACGGGACCTCCCGCGGGTGCTCCCCGCCGCGGACCCCACGCTGCACGCGCACACACAATGCCCGCGCGCGGTGTCCGCTCCGCTCCGCCCGTTGGCGCATTCACACTGAGAGGGGCTCGATCTTCTCTTTTCCCTCTGCTCGGAAAAGGGCGCCTGGGAAGGCGTGCGGCGTCCGGGTGGCAGCCGGCACAGGGGCAGGTCCTGGATTAGCCTAGGGAGTTCGCGGACCAGCGGCGAGGGTCAGGGCGTCGCCGGGCGTCGGGGAGGTCGCGGGTCCGTGGTGAGAGGGTGGGTCTGCGCTCCAGCCTCGGGTGAGGGCGGGGATCAGCGCAGGGACGAGGCGCAGGGCGGCTCTGCTTCGGGGAGGGACCCCTCTGTCCTGTCCCCTGCGCTCCTCCCCCACCCCGGGGGCGCGCGGCGGGTTCGGGGAGGCGCGGCCTGGGCCCCGGCCCTCCTCCTTCTAGCCTTTCTGCCTCCCCTTCCCACGATCGGTCGCCTCTAGCTTCAGCCCAGACTTTCTCTGAAACTCCTCCGGAGCGCTTCCAGCCAAAACAACAAGGGCTGGGGAGGCGGGGCCGGCGCTGGGAGGGAGCGAGATGGCAGAGGCACCCTGGGATCTGTAGTCAGCAGGCACGCTGGGGTCCTCGCCGCCCCGCCGCCCCGGGCCCGCGCGCTGTAGAAGGCGGCGGTCTCCGGGAACGCAGCGCCACCCCAGTGTGAGCGCGGGAGTGCCGGGCACTCTCGCCTGCTCCGACTGAGTTTGCCATCTTGACAACCCTCAGTGTCAGGAGTTTGTACTTGGCTATGCCCTCGCGATCCAGAGTTTCGGAAGGATTTCCCTACTTGACAGCCTGAAAAGATAACCCAGCCCAGAGGAGAACTCACTCGAGCGGCTCCTGGTTGCTCGAAAGACTGAAGGACTGAGTCTCCCGGACCAGGAACGTGCTAGGACCCTCACTGTGCACCCAGAGACCAAAGGGGTGGGGGACCTCCTGGATACCTAGGACCTGACCCAGGAGCTGTTCTACCGAGTGATGCGACCGCTTAGCCTCCACAAAGCGTTCAGCTGCATGTATCTCTAAGACAGTCTCACACTACTTCCACTCATGGGCTGTTTCTTCCAGTTGGTGTTGTGTTTGCTTAAAACCTGCACTGGGATGTTTGGATAGGAAACGAAGCCATACTGGGTACCCTAATTCTATTTACCCATTTGTGTGTTTTACAGTTATTATATCTGGGCTAAGTCTGACACAGTCTTGTAACAGAATCTTCTTTACGGGTTTGTTTGAAACAAAGCCTTGGAACAAATTTTAGAAGGCAATATAATCAGACAATTATGTTGAAGAGTTGGGCATGGTAATGCGTGTCTTTAATTCCAGCGCTTGGGAGGCCGAGGCAGGCAGATCTCTGTGAGTTTAAGGCCAGTTTTGTCTACAAAGTGAGTTCTAGGGCGACCAAGGACGACATAAAGAGACCCTGTCTCAAAAAGGGAGTTTGTGTGAAAATACAAATAGATAAACAAGCATTTCTGAGAAGTATGAGTTTGGGCTCTCCTAATAAATGTTTGTTCTGAGTCTGAAACCTTGGGGGTTATAAAGAGGAAAAGGTGCTGGGAGCCCGGCCTGGCAGAAACCCTGTAATTCCAGACCTGCCGAGGTAGGTATGGCAGGGAGAAGGAAAGAAAGAATAGGGGGAGAAATGGAGGAAGGAGTGAAGAAACGAAAGAAAAGAAAATTAGGCGCTAAGTTAATAATAAGACAAAAGCCCTTGCATATAAGAAGAGACAGTGCCCTTTATTTTTGCCATAAAGTGCTTTTGAAATGGAAGCGTGTAATCTATCTTGTATTATTTAATTTTTGGAATTTCAAGTAGAGCTTTTTTTTTCCAAAAAAAAAGTTTCGCTTACTCCATTTCTACATACAAAAACCTATACCTGCATTTGGCAGCTTACACCTGTAACCCCAGCACTTGGAAAACTGAGGCAGGAGGATTGTTGTGAGTTCTAGGTCAGCCTAGGCTTGATAGAGTATAAGAACCAATCTCAAAAAAAAGAAGATGAATTTAAAGTGTTGCATTAAGACCTGGCAAATGGCTCTGGGGTGAAGAACACTGGCTGCTCTTGCAGAGAATCTGGAATTGACTCTTAAACCTATATGGTCCCAGGAGGTCAGATATCCTTTTCCAGTCTCCGAAGGTATCAGGCATGCACATGGATCACAGGCATACATGTAAGCAAAACACATATACGCATACACATAAAATAACTTTTAAAAGTATTGCCTAAGATTTATGCTTGAGCCCATGAGATATGCCTCCACACACTGCACAGGCAGCACAGGGAAACTGAGTGGCACACCAGGCATAGCTTAAACATAGGAAATTTCAAAGCCCTCCCACTCCAAACACACACAAACTTCCTCCAACAAGGCCACGCCTCCTAATAGTGCCACTTCTTATGGATTAAGCATTCAAACACGTGAGTCTACGGGAACTATACATATTCAAACCACCACACATTATTATAGGAAAATTACATTTTATATTTAAATTATACCATTTTCACATCATGTATTGAATCATATTTATGTATGTGCATTATAAGATTTGCAGTGTGATGGCGCATGCTTCATGATCTTAGCATGAAGAAGGCTGAGGTAGTGTGAGAACCTGTCCAAAATAATAAATGAATAAATAAGTAAATAATTGGCATGCTGGGAAATGCTATTACATATAAATAGGCTGAGTTTTATTTCACAGCAAATGGTTACAGAATGTCTGATACTGGAATACCATAGAGAGAAAGGGCAGACATGTTCTCTACTCATCTATCTTGGAAAGAAAAAATACTACAGGTAATTAACCTCCAAATGTCTATAATTTAGTTGATAAATGCTATGGAAGAAAAATATATAAATATTTGGGATATGTTGGAGAATTCATCCTTCAAGAGGGGAGGGGCGTAGGTTGAGAATGACTCCTCTGAGCTAAAGACTTCACACAGAACTCTCAGGACCCACAGGTGCAGCATGCAGCCTGGAGAAGCCACAGACAATGTAGATCCACAGGTGCTGGGGCTGCCAGGAGCTGGGAAAGAACTGGATACATTCAGCGACAAAGAGGGAGCACAGCACTACCCTGGGTGAGAATCCTGAGGCAGCCAGAGAGGGAGCGCAGGTGCCTGCTTGGAGGGTGTTTTGTTTTGTTTTGTTTTATCTTGAGACATGTTCTCGTGAATCCCCTGCTAGCCTCATCTTGGATGGCCTTGCACTTTTGATCCTCCTCATCGGAGCTGGGATCACTAGGGAGCACCACCAAGCCCAATTTGAGAAGCTTTCTGAATTTAGACCTCTTCCTTAAAGCATATGACCCTAGCATCAATCACATCAGTTAACTCTGTGAAGGTAGTGTTACTCCAGCCTCCTACTTTAACTGCACATCTCCTGCCTGGTTTTCCCAGTCACCATATGACTCCACTCTTGTTTCTAGATGGCTTTTCCTGTCTATGGATATATTTGACTTTTTTTTGTAGAACATCAGACATTCCTTTTATTCTTTATGCTCACTTCTCTAAACTGTGGTCCATGGCTTTGACAGCATGCTCATACCTCACAAGAGACCAATTCCAGTAGAGCCTAGGTGATAAGTGACAGACGGCATTCTAGAATGTTCAGTGAGTGATTTCAGATCCTTCCCTAGCTCTTAGATCTTTCTACGATGGGATCTGAAGTTTAGACAGCACAGAGAGTCCTTTGAAAGAAAAAGTGCAGTTAGGGATGCAGCTCGGTCAGCTGTTTGACTGTCGTGCACAAAGCCCTGGGTGTGATCCCTGCATCACAGAAAACCAGGTGTAGTAGTAGTAGCAGCAGCAGCAGCAGCAGCAGCAGCAGCAGTGTAGTAGTACATACCTGGTACCTGGCATTGAGAGGTAGATGCAGAAAGAGCAGAAGTTCATGACCATGGGTGGGGGATGGGGGTTCAATGCTGGCCTGTAATACAGGAGTCCCTGCTCAAAAAGAAAGGAAAAGAAGCTATCCAAATAGAATTAGTATGTGTATGTATTTACAATGAGGAAATAAGTCATCAAGAAATACTGCAGCCTTCTTTCTAAGATTTCCAGATGGCATCTAGATTCTTCTCATGCATAAACTTCCTGCTTACACCTTGGCATTCCCTCTCAACTTGTACACTCTACCCTTCCCTCCAGGAGCCTGTGCAGGAACCCAGCCTTGTGCAAAAGCCTCATCAGTTTTGTAGATGTCTCCTGGTGTTCCAGTCCATTGGGGCTGTTACAAAGGAACGCATCGGACTGGACAATTTGTAAGCACTAGGAATTCACATTTTAGACACCAGGAAATCCAAGACCATGGAGCCAGCAGGTCTGGTCTCAAATGAGGGCTGATTTCTCATAGGACGTGCCTTCGGTGACTTCATGAGATAGCAAAGGTGGCCAAGCTCCCTCAGGTGTCTTTTATAAAGCATTAATTGGTGGCCTCCTTTCAGCATGTGGATTTTTTGGGAGACACAGATGTGAACCTCAGCTCCCTGCAAGCCCACTTACCCTCTTGCTTGATCTAGCCTGCTCTCTGCAATTATCCCCTTTCCCTGTTGCTAGGGGTTGACCCAGAGTTTTGTGTGGGATAGGCAAGTATCACTGAGCTAATTCCAGGTTCCATCTCTTTACTTTATTAAAAAGTGTGTGTGTGTGTGTGTGTGTGTGTGTGTGTGTGTGTGTGTGTGTGTTGGTTTGAATGAGAAATGTCCCCATAATCTTGGGGACTACACTGAATACTTGGTCTGCAGTTAGTGTCCCTGTTTGAGGAGGTTTAGGAGGCGTGGGCTTGCTACAGGAATTAAATCACTGGAGGCAGGCTTTGAGATGAAGTCCTCTGGCCATTTCCAGTTTGGCCTCTCTGCTTTTTGCTCTCTCTGCCCCGTGCCTGCCGCCTTGCTTGCCTCTTGCCTTACCTCAGCTCTACTACCATGAAGTTAATCTCTCAGAAATTATGAATCAGAACAAGCTCTTCCTTCTATAAGTTGCCTTGATCATGAGTTTTATCACAGCAACAGAAAAGGTCATGTTGACCAGGCTGGCCCCGGCCTCTCAGAGATCTGCCTGCCTTTGCCTCCTTAATTTTGGAGCTAAAGTACACCACCACACCCAGGGAAAAAATGCACTCCTGAAATAAAATGTATACATAGTAAGAAGATGATCTTTTAAACAAGGAAATAAAATTACTTGCTCTTGAATATTTTAAATACAACTATTATGGGATATGATAAATGTAAGCATATGCTACACCGCTGCCTGCTTGTCTACTTTTCTCTCTAACCTAACATTTCAGACTTTAGGTACCTAACTGTGACAAATGAGGTCTTCTTTGGAAACATAAATGGAATCTTTTGTGATTATGATATGAAAGAAATCACATGTAACGATACTGTAGCCACTTACCATGATAATAACACCACATTAAGCCCACACTACATTCCCATTTTGGATAGGCAATACTATTCTATACAGTCAAATATTTATTGGGCCCCGATTTCATTTAATCTCAGTGTTATTAAATGACTGTTTCAGATCAGTGTTATTTGTCAACACAGTAAACACTGTAAGAAAGCATGTCACAGGTGACAGCTTTCTAGGAAATGATATTGGACCAACGAGACATTCATACAGGAAAGACGCGGTTCATGACGTCACCTTATGATACAGACAGACCTCAGTGACAACATACAAAACACATACAACGTACAACATACAAACCACAATGGTCAACTGTAGGTGTGAGGACCTACGCTGAGGCCAGGGCCCTGGAGCTCAATGGCAGTGCTGATTCAGCATCGACAAGACTCCTGCTGATTACCAGTGTCACAAAGAAGTAAAGAGGAGGGCTAATGAGAGAGCTCAGTGGGGAAGGGTGTCTGCCACCAAGCCTGAAGACCTGAGCTTCATCCTAGGAGTCTGAGTGGTACTGGGAGAGTGCTAACTCCCTCCATTGTCCTTTGACGGGTTACATACACACCATGACACTTGTGGACACAGACAGACAGACAGACAGACACACACACACACACACACAAGTGTAACAAAAAGTTTAGTTTCATAAAATGGGGGAAATGAAATTAGTCTAAAAGATTTTTTTTAACTCTCTCTTAAAATTTGAAAAAGATAAACAGATATAGAAAAAAAAAACTGACCCCTGAAATTTTAAAGTGATATGTTAGACATGTTAAAATTGAAAAAGTCTCTTGAATCTCTAAAAATCTTTTTAAAATTTCTGGTTATTATCTATTTGTTTATATTTTTCTGAGAGAGTTTTCTATTGTACCCCTGGCAAGTCTGGGATTTGCTGTGTAGAGCATGCTAACCTGGAACTTTCAGCGATCCTGATACTTCTGCTTCTCAAGTGCTAGGGTTACAGGCATTGCCTGTCTAAGATCCATCTTCATGAGGGTGCAGAACAGAGCTGGAGAGAGGGCTCAGTGGCTAAAGATGCTTGCTGCCATGTGCACACATATACTATGCACACGATACACACAAATACATAATATAATCTAAAAAGAGAGAGAAGAAACAGGAGCGTGAAACACTGGGCTGGAAGGGTGGACATGTGTGTAAAATCAATTGTTGTGTAAGCCTGACAACGGAGTTGAACCCCTGAACTGAAGTGAAAAGCCAGAGCCTGGCAGACCTGTGCTCTTGGCACTCCTATCGCGCTACACATACAAATGGAGACAGGACAGGAGGAAGGCCCGATGACCTTGGCCCCCATAAGAGAAACAAGAGATCCTACTCAGCAATGTGAAATGCAGGAATGGACTCCCCCAAATTGCCATTTGACCTCCACATGCACACCGTGACACACTCATACATCCACAGCCACACACATACCACACATGCAAATATACATACATATACACACATATATACACACATACATATATATACATATGCACATGCATATATACATACACACATATACAGACACACATATATAGACACACACACAGATATCCACACACATACATACACACACATATATACAAACATACACATATACACATATATATACACACACACCAATTTTTAAGAGACTACAAACATCACAGAATATTAGATATTTTAATAAATGTATGTCAAAGAGCTTACAATTTTTTAAAGACTTATTTTTAGTCATATGTATGTGTATGGTTACATGTGCATATAACTGCAGGTGACACAGGAGGCCAAAAGAGGATGTCAGCTCCCATAGAACTGGACTTGTAGTCAGCTGTGACCCTCTAGATGTAGGTACTGGAACTGAATTTAGGTTCTCAGAAAGATCAATGTGTGCTTTTAACCACTGAACCACGTCTTCAAACCCATTTGTTTAGGTGTTTTGTTTTCTTTTTCGTTTTGTTCTTTTTTCTCTCTCTTTCAGTCTGGCAGTCAGTCTGTCTGTCTGTCTTTTGAGACTGGGTCTTATGTAGTCCAGGTCTTATGTAGCCTCAAACTCAATAAAAAATGAGCTTGAACTCATGACCTTTTGTCCCCACCTCCCACCTGGTGAGGTTACAGGTGTGTGTAACATACCTGGCCCACTGCATCTGGAATATACAAAGTTCTTCTGCAATGAAGATTTGTAGGCCATCCAAAACTTCTGCTTTCAAAAGAGGTAGAGGAAAAAGAACCCGACTGGAGCAGCTTTTGAAGGGCCAAATGCATGAACAAATACTTTTTATGACAATGGATATGAGGCCATGAAAGACAGTCACATAAACCAGAGAGAGCACAGGGAAGCTCTCAGCTTCCTGCTTCCGGTGACGATCTAGGCCACAGCTCAAGAAGCTGCCGGGCAGTGGTGGCGCATGCCTTTAATCCCAGTACTTGGGAAGCAAAGTCAAGCGTTTTTTTTTTGAGTTCAAGGTCAGCATGGTCAACAGAGTGAATTCCAGGACAGCTAGGGCTACACAGAGAAAACCTGTCTCAAAACAAACAAACAAAAAACAAAACAAACAGCCGGGCGTGGTGGCGCATGCCTTTAATCCCAGCACTCGGGAGGCAGAGGCAGGCGGATTTCTGAGTTCGAGGCCAGCCTGGTCTACAAAATGAGTTCCAGG
>NC_034609.1:5500738-5523581 GCF_900095145.1 Mus pahari
AAAAAAAAAAAAAAGACAAGAAGCTTAAAGGGCTGAGGAAATGGAACATCAGGCTCAGTGAGGCTGAAGATAGATTGTTCAACAGGAAATAGCCACAGAGAGAGCTCTGGACAATCCCTTTTCAGTGGTCCCTCTCTTTTGTCAGTTGAATAGTGGTCAGCAGAACGTAAGGGGGGCTAGAGGGGAGAGGGAGGGAAAATTCACTGTGCTAGGAACAAAACAGCACAAAGGAAGAGAGGATTCAAGATTACCAGAGGCCATGTAGTTGGGAATGTGAATAGTTCTTCAGAATTTACAGGGCATTCTAAGGTTCTCTGAATGGATGTTGACTCAATAGTGATGTACAAATAAATAGCCATCGCTAGGTAAGCTGTGGTCTTAGCTAAGAGAATTTAGTGATAGCATCCTTAGGGTTAACTTATTTCTGAGTGACTATGTATGGATACATTTGTCCACATATTTATAGGAGACAACCCTGAAACATCCAACAAAATAAAATGTAGTGTCTAATATTGTGAGAGTTAATATTGTTAACTTGACAGGGTACAGAATCATGGAAAAGACAAATCTCTTATACTACTGCGAGAGATTATCTACAATAGGTCAATTGAGGTGCAAAGAACCCCCAAATGTAGGTGGAAGCATGCCATTGTGCTGAGGTCCTGGGGTACAAGTGTCTCTCTCCCTCCTGACTGTGCACACAATGTGACCAGCTGATGTCTGTTCCTGCTGCAGTGCCCTCCCTGACATCATGGACTGTGTCCCCTGCAACATGAGCCGAAAGAATCCCTTCCGATGCTTAAGTGGGTTTTGCCAGCAACAAGACAAGCAGCTAATACAAATATCCATTCAGAAATGACAACCAGGTAAATACGACCCAAAATGAGGAGAAAACTCATTTGGGACCAACTAAGAGAGTTGAATATAGTGGATTGCGCCTATTGTGCCAGCACTCTGGAAGCTCAGTGCAGGAGGACCATGACTTTAGGAGGACCATGACTTTGAGGCCAACCAAGACAAAACAGTGAGTTCAAGGCTAACCTGAGCTATGTGGTAATGCCCAGTGTATAAAGTTCAATAGAAATGACACATTTGATATAAAAATTATTGGACAAAAACATTAGAAGGGCTGTTACAGTCTGGGTGTGTTGTTTCATGATATAACATTTGCCTAACATGTGCTAACATGTGTTAAGCCCTAGGTTCACTTTCACTTCTTTTTTTTTTTTTTTTTTTTTTTTTGGTTTTTCTAGACAGGGTTTCTCTGTGTAGCCCCGGCTGTCTTGGAACTCACTTTGTAGTCCAGGCTGGCCTTGAACTCAGAAATCCGCCTGCCTCTGCCTCTCCCAAGTGCTGGGATTAAAGGCATGCGCCAACACTGCCTGGCCCTAGGTTCACTTCTTAATATTGCAAAAAACATATGCTACATCCCATTTTCAGGAAGGTCTAGGAATGACATCATGTTGAAGAGAAAATAAGGAAAATTATGTTACATAGACCCAAATCAAACCTCTAAACACAAAACCTGTGGTGGCAGACAAAACCAAAAAAACAAACAAAACCGATTAGATACATGAACTATGAACAACAACAACAACAAAAGATTGAACATAGCATTAATGGAAATGGGACCACCCCAGCAGCTAGTCCATGTGTAACTGGAGTATCCTGAGGCAGGGGAGGAATACATCAAATATATATTTGAGAAGATAATGCCCAAGATTTATCCCAATTCACTGACAGGTTGTCTCAGTTAAGGTTTTTATTCCTGCAATGGGACACCAGGACAAAGCAAGGAGAAGGTTTATTCTGCTTACACTTCCAGATCATAGTCCATCATTGGAGGAAGTCTGGACAGGAGCTCAAGCAGGGCTGCAACCTGGAGGCAGGAGCTGGTGCAGAGGTCATGGAGGGATGCTGCTCACTGGCTTGCTCCCCAGGGCTTGCTCAGCCTGTTTCCTTATAGAATCCAGGACCACCAGCCCAGGGACAGCACCACCATCATGGGCTGGGCCCTCTCACCTTGATCACTAACTGAGAAAAATGCCATAAGGCTGGACCTCATGGAGGCATTTCCTTAACTGAGGCTCCTTCCTCTCTGATGACTCTAACTTGTGTCAAGTTGACACACACACACACACACACACACACAAAACCAGGCCAGTACACAGCTATAAATTCCTATATTTAAGAGAGGCATTGCTTAGAGAAATTTAAAGAAGAATCTAGTAAGAAATATAGAGTCTGTGAATCAAACTTCATTATCAAGTTACCAATTTCTTCCGAGATCAACCCATAAGTTTAAGATATTCGATCATTACACCAGCTATGTCAAACATAGTCCTGCCCTCAAAAATGTACAGAGGGATTCGGAATAGAAAGGACCTCAAGACTAAAGCATCTTTGATAATGAATAAGCTAACGGTGGCAGGAGAGAATACAGGGAAATTGTAGGGACATGAAAAAGAAAGAAGCCACTCACCTCAGAGTCGAAGGAAACTTCCAGCACACAATCGAGAATTCACCAGCATAGTTAACATCCTTTAACATGCCTATATGCAGACAATATGCCTTTTAGCAATCGTATTTTGAAATAAGAATGTTACAAGAGCAATGAACAGTGCTGGAGGCTGGAGGCTGGATAACCCTGAGTGTGACCTTACCCCTTCCCAGATACTTTGAAACTTCAAGAACAAGACTATCGGGTTTTGTTTACAGTGAAAATATCTCCATTCCCTAGAACTCCTGGGATCTGAGGTGTGGCCTTATCAGCTGTAATTCTATCTGGTGCACCCCAGGAACCACATTTGTAATCCTGTCTGGTGCACCCCAGGAACCACGGGGTGGTCTTATTTAAACTTCTTAACAATCCTTTAAGACAATAATTTCAGGGCTTGAGAGATGGCTCAGCCATTAAGAGCACTGGCTCTTCCTCCAGAGGTCCTGAGTTCAATTCTCAGCAACCACATGGCTCACAACCATCTGCAATAGGATCCAATGCACTCCTTCTCTGGTGTGTCCGAGGAGAACCATAATGTACTCACATACATAGAATAAATAAATCTTTTTTAAAAAGATAATAATTTCAGGGTCGGGAGACGGCTAAGTAGGTGAAGGGGCTCACGACTCAAGCTTGATGTCTTGAATTCAGAACCCTAGAACTCATGTAAAAGCCAGAAGACAAAAAAAAGTTAGCTGGCATGTGTTGGAAACTTCTACAAGATGGCAGGTACAGACAGGAGGATGCACTGGAAGTTTGGAAGCCTGCATATCACCTAACTGTAGTACCTATCACAGTAACAGACAAAGAGAGACCCTGTCTCAAATTATGTGGAAGGCAAGAACTGATGCCTGGGGTTGTTCTCTAACCATTGTGGTTCATACACACATACACCAACAGCCCCCCCCCCCATATACATACACACATACACATACACACATATACATACACACATATACTCACCGCCCCCCCCACATACACACACACATATACATACACACATACACCCACTGCACCCCCATACACACACATAAGCACACACATATACATACACACATACACCCATCGCCCCCCCACATAAGCACACACATATACATACACACATACACCCACTACCACACATAAGCACACACATATACATACACACACATATACAAAACTAACCAAATAGCACATTTTAAAAACTATTAATTTTATAGTTATTAGTTATGTTAGTTATATTATTTTTTAATAATAATTTTAAAATCTTATCTATGGTTATTGAAAAGACAAAGTGTGTGTGACTTTCCTTTGAGCAGTCTACACCCACACTGTTCCCTCCCTATTCTCTCCTGAAGGCCTCCCTCCCTGTCATCTTCTCACATGGGGTTTCTGTCCCTTTTGATAAGTCACAGTCCTGTTTCATCTTGCTCATTCCTCAACTCCTTTTTGATTCAGATTCACGTGAATCTCTAGAAAGAACTCTTATGACTGCCACAGGAAGCTGTGTGTGTCATGTCGCTGCTGGCACTGATGTGTAGAATGGTACAGCACTGAGGACATGTCCTGCTGACACGAGGACAGACAGACTGCTGAAACAGAATAGAGTCAAGAAACAGACGCACATATAGGCTCATTGATTTTGACAAAAGCTTATAGCCAATTCGAAGGGAAGAATGGAAGGTCTTTTCAAGGATTGATCCTGAAACAATTAACCATAAAGTACAAACTTTGATCCATGCCTCGAAGCACATGCATGAGTGTGCTCTCAGTTGATCACAGATCTAAGTATAAAACGTGGTTCAAAAACCAACCTTCAAGAGGGAGATGCAAATTTAAATCTCAACCATGTGCAGTGAGGCAAAGACACCCTGTATTAGAAGTCCCCCCCCTCTCTCTGACTCTCTCTGTCTCTCTCTCTGTGTCTGTCTCTGTCTCTCTCTTTTTCACACACACACACACACACACACACACACACACACACAGAGAGAGAGAGAGAGAGAGAGAGACAGAGACAGAGACAGAGACAGAGACAGAGAAAGAGGAATTGGTATGTCTAAAAATCAAGAATCTTAGTCTTTCATCAAACTGTCGAGGGAATGGAAAAGTTAAACCACAAACTAAAAATAAACCTACAAATTCACCTAATAAAAAGATGGTGCCCAGAATAAGAACTCAATAACAGGAACACGACCCAATTTCAAATGGGTAAGATTTGTACAGATCACCAAAACCAGGCTGCAAACACATTGAAAGGAATACCCCAGACCTCTGGTCACTGGGAAGATTCGATCTAAAGTCAAATGCGATGTTATTGTGCACGGATTAGGATGTCTGGAAAGACTGACCATCGTAAGTGTTCGTGAGAAGACTGAACAATGAAAACTCTTGTACACTACTTGTGGAAATGTGGAATGGGAAGTGTTTTGTCAGTTTCTTATAAAGTTACAAACATATGGCCTGGTCATTCCACTCCCGACTATCCACCAGAGCTAAGCTTACACAAAGACTTGTTCATAGAATTCTGTTGTCTTCATCTTTAAAAATCTTTTAAAAACTTTTTAAAATCTAAAAAGGTATATTGTATATATTCTATTATATATTATATGGCATATATAATAATATATCACATATTAATATATAATATAACATATATTATATATAAACATTTATTTAGTGTGAGTGTGCATACTAGTACATACACACATGCCATGCACGTGGCTGTGTGTGCACATGAGCATGTACACACATGCCATGCCATGTGCAGGCTGAAAGATAACTTGCAGATGTTGGTTCTGTCTTCTTGTGGGTCACAGAAATCAAACTCAAGACATCAGGCTTCGTGGCAGTGCTGACAAGTCTTACTAGCCTTGTGGCTTTTGGCCTTAAGCTTCCAGAAGAAAACCATCTAAATATCTACCAACAGGTTAAGAAGTAAGGTTTGAGGGTTTGAGGGAGTTATCTCAGTTAATGGAGTGTTTGTCTCACATGCATTAAGTCCTGGCTTTGATACCCAGCAATAAATACAGAGGTGGGCATGTGGTAGGAACCCACTCAGAAAGGAGAACCTAAGTTCAAGGTCTTCCTCAGCTATACAGCAAGTAACCATTCTGGGCTACACAAGACCTTGTCTCAAAAAGAGGAGGATGGTTAGCTAGAGAGGAGGAGAGGAAAGGGAAGGTGGGTAAGTTGTTTCTTTGGTGCATTTACAAAACAGATTCTGCTCAATAATGAAACAGAATGACCCAGCAATGCACAGAACGGCAGCAGTGATTCTTCAAACCTTTACACTTAATGAAGAAGCCAGACAAAGATAACGCATGCCAGGGGCTGGAGAAATGGCTCAGTGGTTAAGAGCACTGACTGCTCTTCCGAAGGTCCTGAGTTCAAATCCCAGCAACCACACAATGGCCCACAACCATCTGTAATGAGACCTGAGGACCTCTTCTGGTGTGTCCGAAGACAGGTACAGTGTACTTACATATAATAATAAATAAATCATAGGGCCGGAGTGAGCAGGGCAGAGTGAGCAGAGGTCCTGAGTTCAATTCCCAGCAATCACATGATGGCTCACAACCATCTGTACATACATAAAATAAATAAATAAATAAATAAATCTTTTTAAAAAAAGAGATAAAGATGTACAATACCGTTCATATGTGGTTCTAGAAAAATCTTAACTCGTTTCTGACAGAGGTTCATCAGTAGTTGCTTGGGTTGGGCGTGGTACATATGCTCACTATGAGCCAGGCTAGCCTTGACCACTCCCTCCTCCTGTCTCCATTTCCCCATTGCTGGGATTACTCATGTGTTACAACACCTGCCATGTTCCCTATCTTGACTGTGGTAATGGTTTCATGTTGTGCACATGTGCCAAAATATATCAAATTATGTATCTTTTTCCCCATCAAGCGCACCTCAACAAAATTCTTCAAACAAACAAACAAACAAACGAAAACAAAATAAAAAAACCCCAAAGCTATGGACAGGTAAGACGGCTCAGCTGGGAAAGGGGCTTGCCTACAGGACCACGAATTCCTTCCTGTCCCTGTTCGGTGGAACCCACTCGAACAAGTTGTCCTCTGGCCTCCATATTTGTGTGGTGGCATGTACCCCTGCCAAACAAGCAGTGGTCAACTGGATGGAAAAAGAGTGGAGGGTTTCGACAAGAATTTTAGGGAAAGCTTTTCTGTGATGGAGACTGGGCGCTTTCAGGAGCCTAGGGAGGAAGCAGGAGTCTCGAAGGCTGATACAGGGGTTTGTTTAATTTTGGAAACACGTGCAGCTTCTTATTTGTGCACATTTTTGTTTTTGTGCCATGTTTTCTACCAAAAGGCTTATTTCTACCAAAAAACAACGCTCTTGCATCTGCCCTCCCGGTGTGGAATTTCACAAGAGGGGCCTCAGCTCCGTTTCAGGGTAGGTCTCTCCTGCTCTGGGAGACGAAGCCTCTCCCAGTGCTTTCCCAGGTGGTAGAAATTTTTTTCT
The DNA here is from genome assembly GCF_900095145.1 of Mus pahari. Lineage (NCBI taxonomy): Eukaryota > Metazoa > Chordata > Mammalia > Rodentia > Muridae > Mus > Mus pahari. The sequence continues at coordinate 5,507,706 of NC_034609.1, forward strand.
TCAGAAGTTTCTCAGAAAGCTGTTTATTATTTTTATAAGTGTGGGCTGTGCCAATTTTAGCTTCAAAGAAATCGGCAACCTCTTCCAGACAGGAAATTGCATGGGAGATGCAATTAGATTGTTCAGGACGCTAATGCAGTTAGATTCCAGTGGGCGGTGCTTCGGCACTAGCCAATTCAGACCTCCTTGGGCCTCTTTCCCTGGGAACGGTCTCTCTTCCCAAGCTCACGGGGTGGACTCATCGGTCATGATTTTCCTCCCTCACGCTGCTGTGAGCTACGGGGAACAATTGATAATCTGGGCTGGGAAAATCAGATTTGTTCTGGAAGAGTTTTGACTTGGAACAGAGGTTTCAATTAGTTCCTGATGGCCTCAGAGCTGGGGGAATCTTGTAACTCTCCAGAAAGGAGCAATGAGGTGTTTGGTGAGGGACTAAGGTGTCATGAAGCACGAGAAAGACTGAGCCACGTGCTTTCAGCCTCCTCAGCGACCCCAGCGACGGCACGTGCTGAAAAGTGCTTTTTGGTGTAATGAACACAGAGTGGTCTTTCTAAGATCCTTGGTGGGCACAAATGGAAGTGAAGCCAGCAGGTTGAGGCAGGAGCGCCTGCGCTCAGGGGTTCGAGGCCAGCCTGGGCAATATAGTTAGGCCCTGCCTCAGAAGTAATAAATGAAGAAAGTAGTTCAAAATAAGCTAAAATTTGGCTTTTGGTAGAAGGCAAGAGTCCTACTGATATCGTTCTGAGATTTGCTGTAAAACTTCAAGCTGCCCAAGTCAAGCTCCACCCTCATTTTAGGAATTCCTTTGCTATCCGTGTTTTTTCCCCGTCTCCACCCCTTTTCTTTTTTCAGTTTTGCATTCTCGCTCTTCCTTCCGTCTGTCCTCCAGTAAATATCCACTGAGTGTTTGCTATTAGCCAGGCATTATTCTGAGTACTTGGCATTAAGCAAGTCAGACAAAAATGTATTGATTTACATGTTATTTTTGACAGGGGGCCTCATGTAGTCTAGGCTGGCCTTGAACTCATTCTTATCTGAGGATGACTTCAAACTTCTGATACTCCTGCCTTTATTTACTGTATAAGGACTGGAGTTGCGCCGAGAGATGGCATTGCATCTTGCCCAGTTTATGCAGTGCTGTGGATTGGTCCCAGGACTTAATGCATGCTAGGCGAGCATTTTATTAACTAGGCTCATTTTCCAGCTCCTCAACCCAATACAAAAAAAAAAAAAACATAAATTGGACGAGTGAGGTGACTCCTCGGATAAAGGGGCTTACTACTCAGCAAGGCAAGCCGGAGGACCTGCTTCCTGGAATACATGCACATGTGGAAGGTGAGATCCAGTTCTACCCCGGGAAGTTTTCACCTTGAAACCTAGAAGTGTAAGCCATTTTCTAATATTCTTGCTTATTACAATTTCCCTTACTGGAACATAAAAATTCCTCCATCAAGGCAGAAGATTACTGTTGTTGTAATCACTATTATCATTATTCGTGTGTATGTACATGATTAGGGGTACACAATACCATAATCACATACATAAAATCCTTTGAGGGAAATAGCCAGTTGAGTAAGGACCATGGTAATGTGTGAGGGGTCCTGATTCCCTGGGAACATGCCCTTGGTGAGACATGAACGTAAAGAGTGCAGAGGAATCAGAGTCTCCTGGAGAGGTAGCTGAAGGGGAAGAGACTGGGGGCTTAAATGAGGGCCAAACCCTATGGAATTACTGAGCCAAATCCAGGTGTGTGTGTGTGTGTGTGTGTGTGTGTGTGTGTGTGAACAAAGGAGAGTCAGACTCGTTGGAGCTGGAGTCACAGCTGACTATGGTCACGACACGACATGGGTGCTATGAACTGAAGTCAGGTCCTCTGTGAGCAGCAAGTGCTCTTAGACCACACTCAGTTTGGCGCTTTCTCTGGCTAGGAAGCCTTCCTTCACAGGCTTCTAGGCAAACAGGCTTGTGTTTTAACATAACTGGCTTCTGCTTTAAGAATAGATTGCAAAGGGCCAGGATATATTAAGAGACAATGAATAACTGTCATTCCTAACTAATAAATGAATACATAATACAGATAACTAGGTAATTCTTAAGATATCTGGTACCATATAATCTGTTTTTGTCCTAAACTCTTGAAGCAGCTTGGAATTAACCTTTTTGAAAATTATAATTTGCATTTAATTTGGGTGTATGTGTGTATGGATCTTTCTATGTACATGCACATTCATGTGAAACCCAGTGAAGAAGGCAGAAGAGGGTGTCAGTCCCCCTGGAGCTGGAGTTACAGGCAGTTGTGAGCTTCCTGATTTGTGTGCTGGGAACTGAACTCAGGCAGTCTGCATGAACATCAACTGCTTTTAACCATAAGCCATCTTTCCAGGCCCATCACTGCCTTTGCTAAAAAAAACCAAAAACCAAAAAACAACAACAAAAAAACCTCAACCTTTTTGAATTACATTTTTTAATATGTGTGCTTGTGTGCATGTCTAACTTCTCAAAGGGGTCTTGATGGCTAAAAAATTTGAGGTCTGGGGACTTTGCTTGCCATGGTGTGGTCTCATTAACCTTGCTCAGTTGCAGAGGAGAATTTCAAGTAACCATGCTATTCTGGGATACTCTGGGCACATGGCTCCCACCTACATGAGGCAGAACCCAGTTTGTTGGCATATAAAGCAGGAACTGAAGGCTTACCCATTTCTGGAAGACAGACTAAGGTCTGGAGGACGCTGTGTCACACAGACAAAGGAACACCATTGCTGTTTTTGCTGCTGCTGGTCCAATTCCCTACTCTAACCCTTATGAAGCTCACTCTTGGATCCTATGTGACACTCCTGTTTCCAGGGGTCATAGAATATTTAAAATCAGTAGTACTCTGTGGGAACCAGAGTCAAAGTTGATGTCAAAGATCAACTCACTTATTGTACCCTGTGCACCTTACCTCACTGGCAGCCTGGAGAGGTGTCGAACGCCCACCCTCGCCTAAGCCACCTAGACTATCTATCTGTATGGACAGAAGAGGTTTAATTGGCAGAGTCACTGCTCTGCTTGAGCAGTTGTCCTGGAGATTCAGACCGCCCTGTCTTTGTCTGACACTCATGTTCCTGTGACTATCGATGATTATATTTTTGGTTTGTAGTGGGCGATGTTAACTATCAAGTTCATAGAATCTAGAATCATCTGGAAGATGGGCCTCTGGGCATGTCTGCGCGAAGCTTATCTTGTGTTAAAGTGGCAAGACCTGCCCATTGTAGATGGTGACCCTCCCTGGTGGGCTCTGTGAGGAAGGGAGCTGAGCTGTGGCGGTATTCATCACCCTTTGCCTCCGGTGCTGCCTGCTACCCTGACTTCCCCGCCATGATGGGCTGTACTCTTGAATCAGGAATCAGGATAAACCTGTACTTGCTTTTGTCTCACAGCAACTGAAATGTAACCGGGACACAAAGGTTACAGTTTGAATCTGAAGTATCTCCCGCATGCTCAGGGATTGAACACCTGTTCCTTGGCCAGTGCTACTGTTTTGGAAGCTATGTAATATTTAAGAACTGGGCCTCACTGGAAGAAGTAGGTCACTAGGGGAAAAAAAACAACAACGAATGAACACACACACACACACACACACAGAGAGAGAGAGAGAGAGAGAGAGAGAGAGAGAGAGAGAGAGAGAGAGAGATGACTTCCTCACTCTAAAAGCTGATTCTTTTACGGTATGCATCAATTAGTAGGATCGAGCCCTGTGAGGATTCATCCTGCTGTTTGGCACAGGCTTCCAGAGCTCTTGAGGGCTTTAAAAATCTCCATCATGTTAGCCATCTCCTCTAGCTTGTGCTGAAGTTTTGAATACTTTTCTCTGTCACTGGTTTGCATGCTTACTTAGGCTTGTTTAGACCCTCTGGACTTACACGTAATGAGTTAGCTGAGTCCTGTTGGATATCAGCTCTTGCCCAACATCTGGATTTCATTCAGACATGCGCTGGTAGCAAGTGAAATGCCCAGTGTTAGAGGGGATTCTGGGTCAGCTCAGGAACCAGGAAGTAGTGATGGCAACGTTTCAGAACACTCAGCCCAGAACTGCTCTTGTCCCCTTCAGAGGTGAACTCAGCTATTCCATTGGCTTCACGGATCCATTCCCTGTGGAGGGGCCCTCTTAACACTATTTTTACATTTATTCACTCATTTGTTTGTTTGAGACAAGATCTTACCATATGTATCCGTGTGGCTGACCTGGAGCTTATTATGTAGACGAGGCTGGCCTTGAACTCATGGAGATCTGCCTGTCTTTCTCCTGACTTCTGGGATTAAAGATGTGCACTACTACTCCTGGCATGTGTATTTATATTTTATTTTAGTGGTGTGTGTGTGTGTGTCTGTGTGTGTGAGTCCTCACCATCCCCCTTGTTTGAGATGAGTTTATTGCTTGTTTTTCTTATACGTAACCAGGTCTGTTGGGCCACAGTTTCTGGGGAGTCGCTACCATAGGAACACTGGGATTGTATGCTTGTTCTACACTGCCTGGCTTTGCATTGAGTCTGAGGAGTCAAACGTAGTTCCTCACGTGTGCGCAGCAAGCTCTTTTGCCCTCAGAGCTATTCCTCCAGAACCCTGTCCGTTTGTCTTACTCCGTAAGCCAGACTGGTCTCGAACTCACGGCAGTCATCTGGCCTGGGCCTCCTGAGGTCAGGATTACACTTTCAGCCACTACATGGGACTCTCAGCTTCCTCCCTGAGACGGGGAATATTTGTGTCATTCATGTCCTTACCTGCTCAGACAAGTCTTCTAGTTTCTCTTGGCTCTGAGTGTCTCCTTGAAGATCTGTTAAGTAAGCAGACGCCATTGCCTTCCATCTCCACATGTTAGAAGGTTGGGACTTCTCTATGGTTCTATCCCGGAAATGGCGGACAAACCCTTGGGGGAGGCAATGAGCTTGCTCAACCCCTCATCTTTCTTCCTGCTCTCTCCACCCAGTTTGGGAGAATGTTTTCTCTCTCTCTCTCTCTCTTTCTCTCTCTCACATTAAAGAATACTTTACAAAATTTCAAGCTGATGATATAGCTCAGTATGTAAAAATGTTTGTCACAAATTTAGAGCTAAGATGAAAGGATGGACTATCCAGAGACTACCCCATCCAGGAATCCATCCCATCATCAGCCACCAAACCTAGATACTAATGCTCATGCCAGCAAGATTCTGCTGAAGGGACCCTGATATTGCAGCCTCTTGTGAGGCTATGCCAGTGCCTGGCAAACACAGAAGTGGATGCTCACAGCCAGCTATTGGATGGAACACAGGGTCCCCAATGGAGGAGCTAGAGAAAGTACCCAAGGAACTGAAGGGGGCTGCAACCCTGTAGGTGGAACAACAATATGAACTAACCAGTACCCCCTGAGCTTGTGTCTCTAGCTGCATATGTAGCAGAAGATGGCCTANTCGGCCATCACTGGGAATAGAGGCCCCTTGGTCTTGCAAACTTTATATGACCCAGAACAAGGGAAGGCCTGGGCCAAGTAGTGGGAGTGGGTGGGTAGGGAAGCAGGGGTGGGGGGTGGGGTATAGGGAACTTTCGGGATAGCATTTGAAATGTAAATAAAGAAAATAATAATAATAATAAAATGTTTGTCACCTGAGTTCTATCCCTGAGGCCACATGGTGGAATGAGAGATATGACTCTCATGAGTTGTCTTCTGACCTCCACATCTGAATTGTGGCACACACACACACACACACACACACACACACACACACACACGCACACGCACACGCACACGCACACGCACATGCACGCACGCACACACACGCACACACGCACGTGCACACACGCGCACACACACACAACACACACACACACACATTGAATGAATCGATCCATTAATGTGAAAGTTTTTTTTTTTTTAAAATTCTATTATCACTGCGACAAGTCAGGAGGTGAGGGTACTTATGTAACCCTGGCAATCTGAGTTCAGGTTGGTGAACCCTGGGAAAGTGGGCGGAGAGAACTGAGTCCACCACCTTGTCCTCTACCCTCCGTACGCATGCCCTGGCATGCCCTCAGGCCCTGCCCCCATACGTCATGCATACATACAGTAACATTTGTAGCCTTCAGGAGGCAGAGGCAGGTGAATCTCTATGAGCTTGAGGTCAGTCTGGTTTACAGAGAGAATTCCAGAACAGCCAGTTTCTCAGATTTATAGAGAAACCATGTCTCAAAATAATAAAAGCAACCACTTGTAAGGGATGGGGGCAGGCAAGCATGGTGACTGGAGTCAGGAGCTGAGAGCACACATCCTCAACTGGCAGCAGAGAGCAGACTGGAAGTGATGTGGACTCTTCAGATCCTCAAAGCCTGCCTCCAGTGGTGTACTTCCACCAACAAGGCTTGCACCTCCCAAACTTCCCCCAAGAGTGCTACCGATCGGAACCAAGTTGTTTGAACATCTGAGCCAATGTGGGCATTTTCATTTAAGCTGCTACATGCATCCAGGCAGAAGAACTGGTAAGGCTGAGTGAGTTCAGACCCCAGAAATCTCAGAGACTTGAGATCTGCAAGCGTCGAGCCATTCCCTACCCAGTTCTGTACCTGCTCTGGAACATGTAGCCATGCCACCCCAGTGGGAGGGCCACAGCAATCAGTCACGTAGAGAAATCACCTGGAGTCATTCCCCATGCTACTAGAGCATCACTGTCATCTCAAACTGAGCCAATAGGAAACATGTACCCTTGATCCCGCCCTACTCCTCAATGTCTATATAGTCCCTGTCCACATGGAATAAAGCACACAAGTCATTTTACTAAGGATCGTTTGAGGGTGGCTATTTTACTGAGCCATGACCCAGGCTGCCACCGCTGCCAACTCTGCTGTTGCTGCTGTTGCTACCCTCAGCTGCCTGCCCTGCATAGGCTGCCCAAACCTCCTCACTTCTCTTTGGAGAGCCGTAACACTTCTGGCACTCCAGGCTGGACCCTAGCCCTGTGGACCAAATCCATCCCGGCTCTGCTTTCTCCTCTTGGTGGATAGTGGAAGTCACATTGATGGTGACTCAAGTTATAGTGGTAGCAACTAAAGACGCAGAACGATTAAAAACACTGCGTGGAAGGGCACAGGGGACATGTGGATGCTGTGTATAATGGGGTTTTATATAATGAGAAGTTAACACAAAATAAGCTTATTTGTTTTGAGACAGAATCTTGCTATATAGCCCAGGTTGGCTTCTTTCAAGGAAATTAAATCAAATATTTACTCCAGGATTCTGTACTTAGGATCAAGGAGGAAATGTAATGTGAACCATTAGCTAGTTTTTGTCATCCCTTTCTAAAAAAACAAAAATGTGTGTGTGTATGTGCATGTGTGTGCGTGTTTTCATGGGTACGGGGTCTCACATGCATGTGTGTATATGGAAGGGAGAGGACAACCTCAGTCACACCTCTCAGTCTCTATCCACTTTACTGGGGAGACGGGGTCTCTCACTGGCTTAGAGCTCATCAAGTCCAGATAGCTTTGCTGCTCAGTAAGCCCGGGGACCCACCTGTCCCCACTGCCCCAGGGCTGGCATTGTAAGCATAAGCACGTGCTAGGACGTGCAGGTTTCATGTGGGTTGTGGGCACTGAACTCTGGTCCTTGTGCTGATGTGGCATTACTGTACTGACTAGCTAACTCTCCAGCCCTTCCGCACCCCTGCTGTCAAGAGACCAGGCACTCTATCCTTATAATTGTTGGCAGCAGTTAAAACAGTGTCTGAGACAACAGTCATGAGGGAAAACAGAAGACTGAATGCAGAATGACCACATGGGAAAGAAATCCCTGTGCTGTGGCCTAATCAGGTGATCCTGTGAGGCCTTGGTTTCTTCCATTTTAGTGAATCTGGACTTATTTTTGCCTTCTTCTGGGGTCTTGTAAAGCAGGAGGGAAGCTAAAGCAGTGGGTATTTTCACAACCAGACTTCCCAGGCTAGGTGCCACAGGAGGATCAAAAGTTCAAGGCTAGCCCGGGCTACACAGTGATCCCAGTTCTTTCATGTATCCCAGGATGACCTCAGACTTGCTACATAGCAGAGGTTGAAGTTGACCTCCTGCTTCCTTAAGCCTGGAGACTATGGGAATACTCCACCATACCCAACTTCAAATTTTGGATTTTGGTCTGTAGCCAGGCTAGGGGTATATAGTAGATACCAGCCATGCCGAAAAGAAGCAAGCTTTAGTTCCCAGCTAACCATGTGATCTCCAAGGAACTATCCCACGTTCTATAGAACATGGTACTGCCAAGTGCAGGTGTTCTGCCGCAGGTCAAGGTATTAAATTTTGAACTCATGATCTTTTTGATTTACAATGGTGAATTTATCAGGATGCAACTCCATCCTAATCAAAGAAGAACCCTTACCTCAGAGGTGTTTAAAAAGAGGTAGTGAAGGGTAGACAGTGATACCGAACTGTGTCCCAATTCTAGTTTCTGAAATTAGAGGAACCCTTGTCACGTCAGAGCCCCCCTTTTCTCCCATGTGTGACCCCAGAGAGACCTTGGTTGCTTTCCTGGATCTGTTGTCTTGGGCTTTTCTCAGTGACCCTTTTTTTCCTTGGGTCTAGGAGACCCCAGGTCTTTTACAGCTGCAAGGACATGTTGGGAAAGGACAAAGGCTTTAGAGCCTCTCCAAACCCACTCTCCTGGCCTGAGTTTGTAGAGTGCTTGCCTCTGGCTTGTCTCAAGCGTTCCAGAAAACTGAGCATGAAGTATATGGTTGTAATTCCAACATAATTCTTCATTCAAAGAAGGAGGCAGGAGGATAAGGAGTTCAGAGTCATCCTCGGCTACATAGGGACTTTGAAGCCAGCCTAGGATACATAAAACTCTGTTCTCAAACAGCAACAACAGCAGCAGCAACAACAACAACAACAACAACAACAACAACAAAATACCACCTCTCTCTTGCTTCTCAGTATAAGAACTTGAAATTTCTTTGGAAAAACCAAGTACCTTTCAAAAAAAAAAAAAACAAAAAACTGCTCTCCCGACTTTAGAGCAGCTAACTGCTGTGTGTGGTGTGACCAATCAATGGGATCTACCCAAGGAAATATGAAGGAAGCACCCCCCCCTTTTGTTTTGCTGAAAGATAGAGCACCTTTAACCCATATTTTAAATTACATTTGTTTATTCTGTGTTTGGCTCATATGGAGCTCTGTCCTCCAAGAAGGGACCAAAAGGAAGGAAGTGTAGTGAATAGGGCCAGGACCTAAGAGCTCCGAGGAGCTGAGGGAAGGCCTGCAGCTGGCTTAGCTCAGGCTATGCTCCTGCAGTGACTGACTTGGTGTGGATGCTTTCCCACAGCTGCACCAGCTCTGTCTTCTCTCATTGCAGTTATTCTTACAGGAGAAAAGACTGAACATTTCTTTAATGATGACCGGAGTATTTCCATGTGTTTGGCAGCTGTATCTCAAGTTGCAAATTAAGTAGAGCATCTGGAGCAGCCCTTCATGTCAACATTATGTTTACCTCTTCGTGAGGTGTTCACTGTAGTGACGGCTCTGGGTCGGCTATAGCCAAGCAGGGCCTGTGGCTCAGAGACTGTGCTGTTTGGATGAGAATGGCCCCCATGGGCTCATATGTTTGAATGGTTGGTCCTCAGTTGGTGGAACTATTTGGGAAGGATTAGAAGGGGTGTCCTTGTTGGAGTAAGTTTCAAAAGCCCACACTATCCTCAGTTAGATCTCTCTCTCTCTCTCTCTCTCTCTCCCTCCCTCCTATCTGCCATGGGGTCAGCAGCTTTGTTTTACATCCTCCCTGCCACGATGTTTCACACCACCATAAGGCCAAACTCACACGGCCAGGCCACAAGGAAACACCCAAAACCACGCCCATAAAACCTTCTTCTTTCAGGTTGATTATCTCTGGGATTTTTGTACCAGGAACAAAAAGATAATAGACCCGGGAAGCGCAGACTTGTTGGTTGTGCATAGGCAAGAGCAGAGCTTTAAGCCCAGGCCAGCAGAGTATGTATATTCATCTCCTGGGGTGGCTCTGACAAATTGTCAGCAACTAGATGGCTTAGGACAATGGAAACGTACTGTCTAGAAGTCTGAGGAATCCAGGCAGCAGTGGGGTCATTCCCTGTGTGAAGACTCGAGGGAAGAATTTCTCCTAGCTGGCAGCCTAGGGCGTTCTGTCTTCATATGTGGTCAGCTTCTCCCTGTGCCTCTTCATCTCCTCACTGTGTCTGTCTCTGGGCCCAAATATTCCCCGTTTATGACGACATCTCATGTTAGATTAAGGCCCAGCCTAATGACATCATCTTGATTTGACCACAAATCTTTTTTCCTCCAAATAAGGTCATGTTTTAAGGCACAGGGGATTAGAACACTAACATATCCTTGAGGGGACACAATTCAACCTTTGATGGGACAAAAGTCAGATTACAGAAACAGATGTGAGAGAATAGATAGAAAGAATTGCAAAGTTAAAAGACCAGAAATTCTTGGAAACATATTAAGAAGCCTTGGTACTCACACACTCTGGGAGTTCAAACCAAGTTTACCTAAATCTCCAAGGGACAGGGAAGCAAGCACTCCTGTGAGATCTGGGATTCAGAAGCACAGGAAGAGGCAAGGACACTGCCTCCAGGAAGGGAACACCCTCTTTGATGGAGCTGTAAGAATCCTAGCCCAGTGGGGTGGATTTGGGTCCACAGGAAGCCTGTCTCACAAAGCTATTTCCAAGCCCTTTAAAGATGGATATTAAGAGCTCTTCCATCCAGGACCAGGAAATATAAACCTAAAATATAATCTTGCTTTATGTTACAGCATCATTAAAGTATGGGGAGGAGAAGGAGCGGGTAGCTGATTGTCCTTGCACAAATGGACAAGAATCTGGACAATGTGAGCTGGAACATTGCCAGCTTTCCTCTGTAGGGACAGTTGATGTGTTTATAAAAAGATAAAGACAAAAGTGTGGGATGGGGGTGGGGGGGATATGCTCTGTGGAGGTGTGGGGAGATATGGGGAAGGAAGTGTCTCCTCGGGCTCATGCCAAGGCATCCCTTCCCCCTGAGGGACCGGCCACATGACAGTACAGTACAGAACAGAGTTTATTCAGGACATGGGGAGGGGAGTTAAGAGGGTAGTAGAGGCAGAGAAAGGCAGAGAGAGAGAGAAGTAGAGGAGTAGAGGCCAGCCATGAGCACATTGTGAGGGGGAGGGAGGGGCGAAGGAACAGAGTGGGAGCAAGAAGGGAAGAGCAAGAGAGGGGGAGGGGGCAAGCAGCCCCCTTTATAGTGGGTCAGGCCTACCTGGCTGTTGCCGGGTCACCACAGTGACACTGGGTGCTAGTTGCAAATGAGTAGTTCAGCCTCGTCCAGGGTAGGACCACTGCTCCTGCTGAGGGCCTCAGGTGAGGGGCTGATCTCCCCAATATGACTTCCTTCTGGCTCCTTGCTAGCACAGTTCTGACTGCAGGAAAAAGTAATTTCCACGGCTCTGGGCTCCCTGCAAATCAGCAAAGTGTTACTGATTAGCTCCCTGGCAGGTGTATTCCAGATATAACCTCCAAGCCCTGTGTCTGCACTACAGATCTGTGAGGAGCACATTTCCTGGGGTGTGGCCGGCTCATCTGTGATGCCTTACTCTCTTCAGATGATGTGTACACACTTATGCATATACACACATATCTACCTACACACACATATACATGTATACACAAATACATCCATACATAGACATAGACATACATATACATACACATACATATCCAAAAGTACATGCACACACATATACCATATAAACACAAATGCACATGCATATGTACATATACATACATGCACATATTTACACATATTTACACACACACACAAACACACAGAGTGTTCATCCATCTAGGGCCTTTCTTTAACCTGTGTGATGGTTAATACTACCAACTTGACAAGACCTACCATCACTATGGAGTGCTATGGTGGACTGTATCATCAAATTTTGAGCCCCAGTGAGTCCCTCCTGCCTGAAGTTACTCTAGTCTTTATAGCACCCAGGCAACTGAGATCTAGGGATGGAGATCATTGTCTTACAGCCCATTTGAATATTAGCTTGGTTGGATGGGTCACCTTTGTATCTGCAAGGCTTTTGTTCCAAGGGTTGCACTTAGACTTTGCAGCCCTGAGGTGCAGTTGCAGTTACTCAGCTCATCAGCTGTAGCACAAGCAACTACAGGCAGTGTGCAAAATAATGGGTGTCATTGTATATGAATACATATCCACCTATGGAAATAGGCAGGAGGCTAGACTTGGCCCTAGGGCTATAATTTGCTGTGCCCACTGCTCTAATCTGGAACCAGCTCCTCCTGCACTGCTTCATTTGCCAACCTCTGACTTGTACTTATTCCAGTTCATCTGCTTCCTGTATGTGGCTGAGGCTAAAACATCACACCTTAATATAAGCCCCCAAGATAGGACTTTAAATGTTTGTATATGTGCACTTGCATGCATGTGTATGTACATGTGTGTGCACGCGTGTGCACGTGTGTGTGTGCTATATGTGTTCATGTTGGGGAGGGTGATGCACATACATGTGAGCAAAACAGACCAGAAGAGGATGCTAGATGTCATTCATGGTCTATCACTTTTTGCCTTCTTTCCATGAGCTAGGATGTCTCATTGAACCTGGAGGTAGGCTGGGGCCACCAAGCTCCAGGGATCTTCTTACCTTTGCCTTCCACAGCTCTAGAGCTGCAGGCTCGAGAGCAACCAGGCCTGAGGCCTGGCTTCTCACATGGGTTTTGAACTCAGGAGCCTCAGGCTTGCATAACAAGTTCTTCTTCCCACTGCACCGTCTCTTCATTTCCCGCGGGCTGTAATAAGGAGTGGATGAAGTAATAAAAATCGATCTGTGTGCTAGTCATGAGGCTGAACTCGAATGTCTATGGGAGCATCGTAGATGATTAGACAGAATAAAATCTCAGGCGGCTACGGTTTCATCACAGACCACTTAGGTAGGGTCTGCCATTTCTCTTCTAGGTATGAGACCCTGCTATGACTCTCTGATACAGTCTATGTGTTGCTCAAAATCTGTTGCCGCATCCAATGTAACTCCTACCTTGGTTCTTGATAAAGAACCCTGGCTTTTGCTCAGTCCTGGTCACAAGACACAGCAATGTATCGTCCCACTCCCTGGTGAAAGGAAGGAAACTTACCTGGGATTCAAAGTGGATTGTGTCTGACATCCAGTTCTGGACAATGAAATATGAAAGAAACCTTCTTAGAGCTACTAGAAAAGAATTATAACCTGTGCTAGGAAAGAACACAAGGAGGAACAATCCCAGAACCTGATTATCAGTGCAGGAAGATAATATTCTTGGACTTGCTCCGCCTCCTGGGCCTTGAGACTTGACTGACATTGTAATGTTAAAGCTTTAGGCGTCCAAGGCTCAATCCACAGCCTATATGGCTTTGTTGGGTGGTTTGGGAAGATTAAGGGTGTAAAGCCCGGTAGAGGAGGGTAGGTCATTGTGACCCTGGATTCTTCCTCTTTCTCCTCTTGGTTCTTTCCAGTTGCCAGAATGTGAACCTACCGTGATGTTTTGTCCCGCTGTAGGTAGGAGAACCGCAGTCTGGGCACTAAAACCCCCAAAACTCAGAACCAAAATAAATCTTTCTCTTTTAAGTTGATTTTCTCAGCTGTTTGCTCATAGTAGCAGAAAGATAATTAACAAATAGAAAGACTATTTGATTACAGGGTTGCTGACCCATTTTCTCTTAGATTTAGGACTTATGCTCTATATAAACCTCCTAAAAACCTGAAAGAAGCCAGATATCATGCTACACGCTCCGGTGCCAGCCTCAGAAGGATGTCCTAAGGACAGTGAGTCCAAGGATAGCTGAGGCTGCAGAGAATGTTCCAGGCCAGCCTGAACCACCTACCAAGAACCCATCTCAAAAAATAAAACTAAAAATGAAGCTCTCATGGTAGTACATGCCTGTAAATTTTAGCATTTAATAGACAACAGCAGGAGGATTCCTTCAAGTTTAAGACAAGCATGGCCCACATAGTGAGTTCTAGGTCAGCCAGGGTTACATTGTGAAAGGGGCAAAGCAAACAAACAAAAACAAAACAAAACAAAAAAAATCAAACAACTACAAAAAGCAAAGTCCACACACTCATACACACACACTTAAAAACCGAACCAAATCTCATCAAAAACATGAAAGATAGCACATTCTGAAGTACATATAACCACAGGATTTTGAATTATGGATTCTGGACTTGCACTGTAATTTATGTCCTGCATTGGATAATACACTTCCAGCTTACACCACCAATTCTTGGGTAGTCCTCTAGGCTCTAGTAAAGGGTACTTTTCATACATTAAAGGGGGGGGGGATTTCTCTATCCAATACCTTCCCACATCCTCTGCTTTATTGAATTTAAGCGTACAAAACCCACCACAACTCCAGGCGTGGTGGCGCACACCTTTAATCCCAGCACTCGGGAGGCAGTGACAGGCGATTTCTGAGTTTGAGGCCAGCCTGGTCTACAAAGTGAGTTCCAGGACAGCCAGGGCTACACAGAGAAACCCTGTCTCGAAAAACAAAACGAAACAACAAAAACCACCACAACAAAAACCACATGGCTAGTTACCGCTGATGAGAATTGCCAGGTAGTGTTTCCTGGGGGAAGAGCTGAGTTTTCCCCTTAGGAATTCACTACATAAGGGAGCAGTGAGGATGAAGTCTCAGTTCTTCAAGATCCTGTGGTGCCTGTGGAGAAGCAATGGGGGGAGGGGGCGCAGAAGGTCTCTGACCTCAGCTCTCTGACCTCTCTGTCTGAAGTGTGGCACCAAAGCTTCTCACCACAACTCCCATCTCCTCGCTTCTATTTAGTAATTTAAAAAAAAAAAAAAAGAAAAGAAAAAAAGAAAAAAGAAAAATCAGTAGGCCGGCCTGGCTGATAAAACTGGTTTTCATAAGGCCTGTGTATTTTGGGTGGTCTACAAGGGACCCCTGAAGGCAGAGATTACATCTTGGGAATGTGGCTTTTTGGAAATGTGTCTGCATCAGGCCTCTTGGGACTGTGATGCAGAGGGATTTGCAAGGTTTGCACTTTTCATTCATTAGAGCAGAGCTGCTGCCAAACTTCTCTTCCTGTTAGTCACACAGGGAGGAGGGGTCACTGCAGTCAGATGCTTGTAAATTACTCTACAGCTCAGCAGCCAAAGGATAATACCCGGGGAAACACAAATCTTGGCGTGAGTCTTGTGAATAATTTGTGAGAAACTCAAATGTTTACTGAGGAATGAAAGACAGGGCCTATCTCTAAACCCAGAGAGTTGAGTCTACCCTTTGTCAAAACCAGTGCGAGCAAGCCAGAATCAGCTGGCTGTAGACAATCCATTTTCGTAGAGAACGATGGAAGACATGGTCTCTTGTAGCTCAGGCTGGCCTTAATTCTTGAAGCTGGGGCTGGTCTCAAATTCTTGAGTCCTAATACTTCCGCCTATAACTTCCTTCCATGTGCTGGGAGTGAACTCCTGTGGCCCCAGTGCTGGGAAGGCAGAGACAGGAGGGTCTCAGGGCCTTGCTGGCCAGTGAAGTCTTGGAGCTCTAGGTTCAGTGAGAGACCACCATGTCTCACAAAACAACATGGAGAGCAATTGAAAAGGATGCCTGAGGTGCTCTCTCTCTCTCTCTCTCTCTCTCTCTCTCTCTCTCTCTCTCTCTGTCAGTCTACAGACACAGACACACACACACACACATTTTCTCTGTCTACACACACACACACACACATACACACATTCTCTCTCTCTCTCTCTCTCTCTCTCTCTCTCTCTCTACACACACACACACACACACACACACACACACACACACACACACACTTTCCTAACACACAAACGCACTTTCACACCCTT